>NC_089580.1:179401277-179652805 GCF_019320115.1 Miscanthus floridulus | reverse complement strand
AACGAATTATAGAACGATAGTTACTTCCGCTATGGAAAGGTCACGATTATAGAAGGATCCTTAGTTTAACTAAGGGGGTGTTTAATACTACGGAATAAACTTTAGTGCCGTCATATCGAATGTTTAGATGTTAATTAGGAGTATTAAATATAGACTAATTAAAAAAATAATTTACAGATATGGAGGCTAATTTGCGAGACAAATTTTTAAGTTTAATTAGTCTATGATTTGACAACGTAGTGCTACAGTAAATATGTGCTAATCATAGATTGATTAGGCTTAATAGATTCGTCTCACTAATTAGTCTACTCATGTGCAATTAGTTTTATAATTAGCTTATGTTTAGTTCTCTTAATGACAATACCTCTTAAATTTGTAAATGTAACACTAAATATTTATAATAAAAATATATATTTCACAATAAGTTAAGATGCGCCAGCATTAGACTTGGGACGGGAGCTGGAGGAGTTTGTGTTAGGTGCTAAATAGAGATGAAAGCTGGCCATTGGGGTTATCTCTATGTCTTATAATTTATAATATTAAACCTTAATATCTATAATATTCGAGCTATTCATCTCAGCGATGCATTATCACATGCAATTAAAATCCACTAACACATGTAATTGTTAAGTTTATGTCAGCAAGACACACAAGCATTTTGTTGTCCACGCCAATGTGCCACACAATTCACTACCACTAATTTATAATATTTTATTTCTTCGTATAAGTAATTATTCTAAATTCATTTTTCATCAGTCTAGTTTCCTTCAATATCGCAGGCAATAGTAAGCTAGTTGATTATGTGAGTTTGTTGGCTAACTAGGCAATGACTTGTGCTTATATACTAGATATTTTTTTTCTTAATCATGGGTACTCCATTAAATACTAGAGAATACCCTTGCTGCCGTCCATAAATATGGTCATGCTTCATGCATTGTAACCAAAGAAAAAAGACCTCATACGCCCACTAATCCGGCAGTGTCATAAACTCATAATAGTAAGGCCCTGTTTGTTTTCGCTGAAATTTAGCTTATGCTAATTTATCGTGAGACGAAAACACTGTTTGTTCGCTGAAAAATACTGCTGAAGTAGTGCTGAAGAATATGACGTAAATTGTAGCATCGCTTTTATCTCACTAATCTAATTGATAACATGTATATTTTTTGATCAACTACAATTATCAAATAACCTCTGCAATGTTTTTATATTCATTTATAATATAGACAACATTCCATAGATTTTTCTAGTTATATATTTAGAGTTATGAAGTCGTATGTTGAGAACAGACGCACACCAAATATTGCCTTTAGAGAAAGCAAATCTTATTTTCTACTATTTCATATCTGTATATCTTTATTATACCCTCTTTCTTGTTTAACAATAATGTGAGATTTTTGCGCGCTCAAGATGACCGCAACTTTGTTATCGCTTTGTGATGACTACTCACATCAAAGGAAGCCATCTTGCCATATGCTATGCTGCTTTGCATATAATAGTGTCCGTGGTTACTGACATGGTCACATTGATTTAGTGCGTCCCCAATAGTCCCCTAATATTATTAGGGGAGAATTGTTGTTGGTGCTATTTACAGCATCATTTTTATACCCTTTTTACGTGTATTTCATCCTTTGTAAGAAGATTTACATCACTTGGCGCTGATACTAACCCCATATAACGCAATGTCTTCTATTTTCTAGCTCATGTTGCTAAATTGCAGGGAAATGAGCATTATGTTCATACATGATCAATTATTATCTTCCTTAAAGCAACTTCACTAGATTGAACATCTCCTTTGAAGTCTAAAACACTGATAGAAAATTGAGAAAATAAGATTGAAGTTGGCGAGGAAGTGTGCTGTAGCAGATTAAGAGAAACTAGCCGGAACCCCGCGCAGTTGCGCGAGCTGGCAAGCTCTGAATCATAGGAAGCACGGAAATATAGTGCTAATGAAGGAGCATGTCTGAATCATAGGAATGCAGGAAATGGTTGTTACTGAAAGCCAGTTTTATATACATCAGGGATAGTGAGCCTTTTGTTTTTCATTAGATTCAGACCTTGGTTGTAGCAAATGAAAATGTGCACACAAAAAAGCATGAATTCAGCCTGATTTTTGTAGCATACCACTGGTCCAACACACAGTAATGCTCTAACACATTTACAAATAAAAACAGTCGAACACATTACACATGTTAGTATCCTTAAATATTGGCACCTCTGAGATTTTGATCACATTGTTCAATGCTCTCATCAGGAAATACAATGTGGCTGTTCCAAAACCAATAATGTTTTTTTTTATTCTTCCTCATGCTTAGCAAATCTGGGATATAATCTACGTAAATATCTGGCAAATTGAAGGCACTGTAGGATAAGAGGATAAGGCATGAGATAAATGTCAATTAGCAAACAATAAGCACATAAAAATTTAATCATGTATTGCAGTGTCAGTTCATGGCTAAATATAGCAGATAAAATGGTGCATAAAGGAAATGAGTTATCTGCATATTGCCCAAACAAAAAGTATCTTATATGACTGATCTTGGCAGTAGTCTAATACTTTCTCCTTTAAAGGTCATAATATGGTATTTTCAGGGAGGAACAATAAATTATTTTATCACCGAAAGGATGCGATCAACTATCTCTGCTTATTGCGTACATTTCACCGAAAGGATGCGGTCAACTATCTTATAAATTAAAGAAGCATGAATATTGTAGCACTAAAATTTGGTTTCAATTTTCATCGCACTTTCTGCCCATGTAATACTATTAAATCAGTACTTAAACCTGGGATAAGTGCAGATACTATAGAATGTATTGTACTATATAAACCATTGAATTTCCTATAATAACAAATCTGTGCATATGTCTGAGATTCGATGAGCACAACTAATAGTTAGGTTGACATGTACAGTCCCATGAATTCTAAACCATTTAGTTAACAATCTTAATTATGTATGAAGGGATTCAATTAAACTTGTGTTATTACAATATTGCTCTTGTTTTTGAGGACATCGAACTCATACTTTGATGCAATTATTTCATAAACGAAGATAGCTCCACTGCAATAATGTGTTTGCAGTCAATATACAACAAAAATTGTGGAACATCAGTGAGTGGTATCCATCATTCTCATAACCAAAAAAAAAGGCATGCGCCATATTTTGAAATACTACCCATTATTGGTTAATATAGAAGTGATGTTTAGCTAAAAAAATTAGGCAAACAAAATGAAGGAAATGACTCCATTGACTGCAGCTGCATTGTATTAGGGAGCACATGCCCTTAAGAACTTCACATTTATCTGATATACAATGCATACCCTGGTTCATTGCTTTCACTTTGGCTATGAGGATGTTATCACTTTGAGTAGGCAAAATTGAAATCGGCTCAGACAACGCAACAGCTGAAGAAAGGCGTGCACAACTGGTTGAAAGAACCTAAAATTATTATCAATGAAATATCAAATGTGTGCTGAATTATTTGACAAAAGGTGTTGAAACTATTATCCATAACTTCGAAAAAACAAAACGACAAAGATTGTACCTGTACCGTGATTGCATGAACATCATTATACAGGACGTGTGGATTTATAAGTGAACTCATAGGAAGGTTATCGCTAGAATAAGGTAGTGCTCCCTGCAGCACACTCATTCATAGAAGTTTCTGCAAAGATCATGACAAAGGAAAAGAGACTGCTAATTTTAGGAGGCATGACTAAAACCCAAGTACTAAAAGCAACGCCAATAGAATAGACCTATGGGTAGCAATGAAGCGGGTAGAAATGGAGCAATGTTTCTGATTTATGAATCGTCCAACATTTAAGGCTCACGTTTTTGATAGGCTTCTCCAATTGGTGCAGCCTTTATTTGTTGGCTTCGAGAAATCCGATAAAAAAAATAGCGACTGCATTAGCAACCATGCAATGGTTAGAAAGCAGTAACAATGAACAGAGGTTGTATGGTATGACCTGTCGGCACCATAAAATAATCTGTATTCAACATTAAAGCATACTTAAGCTCGTGTCTGTAAATAAATCGATCGAAGGAAGTAATGGAACACACGAAGCTCCTTTGTAAATAAGCTGATGACAGGCGTAGCAAGATTTCAGTAACTACATGGAGAGGAATTAGGCGTTGATCCAAAATGTGAGTGAAGGTAAACAATAGTGTGTAGTACGTAACAGGAAATCTAAAGTTGCTATACTTGGTCTTATAAAGCAAAATTTGCTTAAACCTGGGCAATATGACAAAGATGTTTACGATCGGACGGCATAGCATGGTCGAAATACACACCTGCATTTTTTGACGATAAACACTGTCATTCAAATTGGATCTGCTCCTTTTGTATGGTATGACCTGTCGGCATCATAGATTTGGATTTGAGCTAATCACATTGGACGTCTAAACTCTGAACTGTAGAGGAGTGAGGTACTGAGGTGAGTTAAAGACCTGGAGTCCCCAGATGATGTTACCTAGATCCTGCAGGGAAGCAGCGCTGATGTAGCGCAGGAACCTCGTCGATGGGCACGGCCACACGATGCCCAGGTGGGACTGCGGTCAGACTGACAACAGTTATGCGCGACCCCCCAACAGTCCCGCAGCCATAGCCGAGATGAAGCGCGACGGCCATAGGATGCGCGACAGCTGCCGGTGGCACGACGGCACGTACACGGCTTCGGTGTGGACGGCCCAGGAGCCGTTGACGCGGCGAGGTAGCACCGCGGGGCAACGCGAGAGTCGGCCATCTAGGGCGGAGCGGAAGTCAGATGTACATGGCGACGCAGATCCGGAATACCTAGGCGATGGGGAGGGCGGGCAGAGCGACGTCGGCGCCGGCAGCGGTGGGGAGCGGCGCGACAATGGGGGTGGGGGGGGGGGGGGGGTCCGAGGTGACGGAGATGCAGCGGAGGAGGTTCCCTCCGGTGGGCGACGTGTTCCCTCCCGGCGACGTCTGGGGTAGCACCGAGGTGTCAGGAGCCGCCGGACGACGCGGAGGACACGCGGGTCTGGCTGCGAGGGCGCGGCACGGGGGGGGGGGGGGGGGGGGGGGGGGGGGGGCAGCTTGGGGGCGGCTGAGGGTACCGTTGCGCCGCGGGTTTGTAGAGGGCGGCGGAGTGCACCAGGTCGCGAGGGTCGCAGAAGGTTCGCGATGTTTTTTCTCTCTTTCCCGTGACCCGTGCGTGGCTCCTACGTGAGGACGGGCTGCGGAGGCCGTGGATGGGAAATCTAACGGGCAGGGAAACCGGTGACGTGGCTGGCTGTGGGAGCAGAAAATGTAGTAAATAATAATGGTAGACTAGTACATCACGCGCGTCCTCACGCGCGCCAGCCAGTCACTCAGTTAAGGCGTAGATAAAAAATATGTTTAACAAATCTTGGAATCAGCGTTATGTGGAGGTAATCAAAAATAAAATTACAGCAGGCACATTTTTTCACCACCGAAGAAAACTCAGCCACTTGGAAGTCGAGGGTTCCAGAGGTATTCCGAGGCCGGACCAATAAACAGGAAGCTACATTAGAGAAAGCTGAATCAACAAGGGAACACTAGGAATCTACCATCTCGTCTTGCAATTCGCTAGGGGCAATGAGGGCCGGAATGGCAAGCATCCATTGGCGCTCCCGTTCTCTTTGGGCGGCAGCCTCTTCCGCGTATAGATCCTTGTTATCCTGAAATCACAAAACAAGCAACCGCAAACGTGAATCACAAGACAATTTGCACAAAATCACTTGTGTAAACAAAAAGGAAACAGGATCGAAATTCATCGCTAATGTGCTGGTGGAACTAAGGGCCTATCCGGTCCACAAGCACATAAAAACAATAGTATATGGTAAGCAAGAAATGCATCCTTATTCCTAGAGCCTAGTTGTGGTAGTCTGTCACATCCCTATTTATCTGTTTTGGTTTTACGTCAAATGCATATAATTAGGATAAAGGTTATGGCAAGCCAAACTGAGGAGGTTACCTGAGCTGAGAACTCCTTCGACTGCACCAGGAAGTCTCTAATATGGTTTTTGAAACTTGGAAGATCATGTTTTGAACTCAGAAGGCCATCTACAAACTTGGTCACCTGTCCAACGAATCTCGTTAGGTCTGTGGTGACTCATGGCACAACCCAAGAAGTGTGGCTGCAATCGTACCTGGGTTATCGTCATGTTAGGGAATGATGTTCCTAATAGTTTTATGGTGTAATCTCGAACAAACATGGCACTATCTGTATATTGATATGGTACTGAAGAATCATCCCATAGAGGCTCCGTTAGACCATGAACCTACATATTAGCAAATCCAATAACTAGATGAACAAATAAAATGATTGGTTACAGGGAGGATGAATATAAGCATACCACACAAAATAAGTGTTGTAGCACCAAAACATGAAGCTTGAAACCAGGTTTGTGGAATGTGTCTGTGAGAACTGCAAAAAACTCTTTGCTCAATTGTGAAAAAGTAGGTTTTGTAGAATTGATTTTGGAATCCTGAAGCCTGCAAACAGATCACATGGGATAGTTAGCTTCCATATAGCTATATGATGACAGCATTGGATGGAATATGTTTTCCTACCTAGAATTTTTTGAAAATGTCCAACAATAGACTAAGGCCAGTCTCTGCAATATTTCTCTTTGTACGTCTGAATGCCCAATTAATCGAAATGATCACAAGCTTCAATTGCTGAAACAGAAAGTCAAATGATAACCATAAATAATATAAGAGTTGAAGTTGACAATATCTCGCATCATAAATTCACATCAAGGCCTCAAAACAAAAGGGGTTACTACTAACCGGACTTGAAAGCTGGATTAATGCTTGGAAGCAATCGGTACCAATTGCACGAAGCAAAGAACAAAATTTGAGACGTCACAGTAGGCGGGCGGCGCTGGCTGCAGCGCCACAACAGAGCGGAGAGAAGAGGAGCAGCAGGACAAGACGCGCAGGAGGCAGTGGGTAGCGGCGTGAGACAGATCCGGCCATGGAGGCACCGGATCTGCCAGATCCGTCGGTTTGGGGGCGCAGAGAAAAAACAGTTTAATCTTCGTACAGATACAACATTAATAGTTCAATGTAGATATTTCATGTATAGACAACTAGAAGCTTTGTCACTTCGTTGACAGTATTTAGAAACAAACCCATTTAAAATGCGTATGTAGGTAGGAGTTAATCAAGCTGACAGCAGACGACACAGTTGTCTTCATAGAGCACGTGGATCAGCTCTTGACATCATCATCATATCAACCTGCCAAGATTAATAATAGACTGAGACGTCATGTGTTAATCAGTATAGCATGAATAAATTCTTATAAGTTAGGGAGCATTGTACTCTTCTGCTTCCCAATCTATTAGCCACACAAAAGGTAATGCAATCCCAAAACCTCATACAACTCCCATAGAAATAACCCCTAATAAATAAACTCTGAATAATTTGGCCTGAGAAGTAAGCATTACTAAATGGTATTTTCATATTGGGCAATATGTTAGTTTGGCAGGACAACTGTTAGGTTGTATGTATGGCTAAGATAAATATAAATACCTAGAGCACTGGAATACTGATTACTCCCCCCCTCTCTCGCATTCCTTTTTTATTTGCACCTATTTTCTTTCACTACAAAGGTCATTTTCATACGCATTTTGGGAAACAGTAGAAGTATAATCAAAGATTGAAGATTAAGTACTTTGCGTACTATTTTGCTCATCATGGTTGCAGAACCTAAGTATAGTATATGTATGTTTTCACGTTGGTATAGAGACAAATTATATACCAAAATAATCCTAAGGCTACCTTTTTTTTCTTATATCGGTACAAAGCAGCAGGTAGGTTGCAATGACCTGACTGCACTTTATGTTCTGAAAAGTTTAGCGACATATCATAGTAAGCATGAGAAGAAGAAGTAGTATTGCTTTTATACATAAATCGCAGGGGAGGGGGGTTAGGGAGAAAGCTGACCCTAAAGAGTAGAATCATCATTGTTATATATATCAATATATGTACCAACAACAGTTCGTATTCGTTAAAAAACATATAAAGGCCAGCAAGCAGGTATAGGTAAGAAATCAACATGAAAGGAGAGGAGGTTTAAGCAGCCCACACCCTACAGAACGGTAAGGCGATCACAGTGACCATGTAGATCGTTGAAAGAAAAGTTGCAAATGTTTACCTTGGTCTCACTTTCAGCTGGTTCAATTATGAGTATGGCAGAAACATGTCATGGAAACACAACTGCAACGTGTATATAATTCAGAGGAAAGGGTGAGCCAAATTATAGTAATTCGTAGTGACATCTCTCTTTGCAAACAAACATGTTTTAAAGGGTTGTAAAGTTTTCGCTGGCACAACGAAAAAGGTCAGGGTTTTTTCCCCAATGAAGACAGGATTCTTAGAGGCTTCAGAACCATACCAATCATCCTTTGGTCTTCAACTTCAAGCTTGAAGGCATGGTGACAACCGGGTTACTGTCATAAATTGCATAATATAAATAACAGGGCATGGCCAGTACCTCACAAGAGAATGAACATCAGATAATATGCTTGAGCAATGGGTATGTATTTTTTTCGTCACAGGCTTAAGAAGGAAAAAATGGCAGGTGCCAAAACCTCAAAGTAGTGTACCTACGCAGAATATTACTGGGGCTGAACATCGCTGTGGCAATCGAAATGTACATATCAATTTGTGCTCTATTGACAAGGGAACTAAGCGAGCACCACTGTGGAAATGTGGTGAGGTAAGATGGCGAGAAGTAGTGATGAGAAGTACACTCTCTGTTGTGGCCTCTGATGCAAATGGACCAACATTCAAAATTGCAGGCACTCATATGGAGCTAAGGCGAGAGAGATTACATAACCTTTGTAGCAGCGGTAGTGAGGTGGCCACTGGCAATTGGTGCTGTCCTCCTAGAGATGAACACGGAGAAGGCAAACATTAGGGCTGCAGGCACTATAGGTCAAGCAATAGAACACGATTCATAGTCAACGTAGGGACAAATTAGAGAGACAAGCAAAATCACAAAATAAGATGAAACGGGAGCACCTGAGACTGGTCTGTACCAAACGCGGCACTGTCGAGGCCCACCTGCACTGGGTGCGGCCACCATATGCAGCCATAGTGGGAGAAAGGGAGAGGGGGGAAGATGAGGACGAGCGTGGCACCGTCCAGGCGGCGCACCGGCCTTCTGTGGAGCCCATGCAGCCGGATCTAGCGGTGATGGGGAGGCCTAGCGCTAGATCCGCCTGCTCGTCGTAGATCCAGCGCCTCCTTTGCCGACGCGAGCCCCAAGCCGTGGTGCAGCCTCAGATCCGCCGCCGGGAGGGGCCCCGCGAGCGACCGGTCCAGATCCACCGCCGACCTTGCCGACGTGACCTCCCCGTCGTCATCGAGGGGCAGCACGGAGTTCCCTCCGCCGACAGAGCACGGGTCGCGCGCGGCCGTGGGGACGACCGGTGACGGAGGGGCCAAACCTTATGCGGCGCGACCCGCTGCCTTGTGTCGCGAGGAGGAAGCGACGTGGTGGTGGTGTTGTTGGAGGAGGAGGAGGAGGAGGAGGAGGAGTGCGTTCCGGGCAGGGGCTCACGCGGTGAGCCGGCAGCGTTGACCCGACCGGCCTGCTGCGACGCGAGGGGAGGAGGAGGAGGAGGGCATCGCGGCGTCGGGAGAGCGAGAGGAAGGGGTGGAAGAAGGGGCGCCGAGCGTCGCGGAGAGGTCGAGGGAGGTTTCGAGAGGGAGCGAACACGGTGGGCGCAGATATTTCCAGGCGGACGCTATAGACGGCGGTGGGAGGAAGCAGGACTGTCGATCGAACAATCCAGCGGCTGAAGTAATTTCGGCCGACGTGGACGGGCTGAGAGGCGGCCGAACCTCCCTGGTTTGATAATAAGAGATTTCATCTACTTTCTATCAAATAATATATGGGGCCTACGTCTCAGTGCCTCAATAATTTTTTTCCTACTCTCCCCTCTTTCCTCATCCCATCTCTTGTCTTGCATTTATCGACGGCCTCCTGGGGGCGCGGCCCGACCCGGCCCGGCAACCCGCCCAGCATCATCACCGTAACCACCCCTGCAATTATGCAAATCAGCAAATGTCTAAACACACTTCCAGAACCCTGACTGACCCCGTGACCTCGGAGTGGGAGGGTGGTGGCTTTGCCTAAACCCTCGTCCACCGTCTTCGTCGACGGCTCCCTTAACCTCACCCTAATCCGGCCATGGTGAGCTCGGATCCGGACGGGAGCGGAGGCACGCCGGACGTCTCCGAGCTTTTCTGCCACTACAACTCCCTCTACTTCCACGATTCCCTCGGCTCGTGCGCCGTCTCATGGGCCGAGGACCCACTACCCAATTGGTGAGTGCCGCCCCCTTTCCCATATTCGAATGGCATACGGGTTCAAATTCCGGGGTACGAAAATCGGAGTTTCGGATGATGGATTGTTTCTTCGTTGCAAGCTATCCCTTATCTCATATTTCTTATAACTAGATTTGATACATTGCGATACAATTGGGGAGAACCTTGCCGTGAATGATTTTTTATTTGGCCCCTCTGGAAGTGCAAGACCAAGACGGGCTAGTCCCTTCGTCACGTCAATCTACAAATCTCAGCTTCACATCTGGAGAAATAAGGATTCAGGATAACACCTTATTGTTCATTAGAATATTCGGAATAATCTGTTTTCAGAATAATTGCACCATGAACATAGTATGTGACCTAAGCTCTGCACGTGGCCAACATTGCTCGCCTCTGAAGATTTCATCGATTTACTTGTTCATTTACTGAATTCTGTTGCTGGAGTGTTGCCATGATGGCATAGGTAGATGCTGATTTTTTTTTTTAATGAGAGGAAAGGGACAATAGAGAAAACAGTGGTAGGTCAATTGCATCGATACCTTTGCTCAGAGCTGCACATAGAGTAAATGGTGCTTATCAGTTACACAAGATACGAGCTATTGATGGCACTATTTGAATGGATCAAAAGGTTCGGGACCAAACAACTTGCTGACTGTTTATATTGCCAACACATTCTAATATGGTTGTTTTATGACCTGAATTTATTATATTTTGTGGTTGTGTTCGCGGTTTGATCGAAGCATTTAAACTAAGCTCAGACAGCTCTGAGCCCCAAAACTATGATTTTGATGCTGGATCTTGATTGCTTGGGAAGTCAATTTTTTTTGGGTCTGTGTGTGGAGGGGTGGGTGTGGGGGTTGGGATTTGTCCTGTCATGTTATATAATGAAGGTCTCTCGAATATCCCTGTTGGTAATTTAGGAATCATCTACCATAAACAATTATGTATTCTCATTGAATTTTCTTTTGAAAATTCACTGTGACCGGAAGGTCCTGGGTTCGAGTCGCGGTCTCCTCGCATTGCACAGGCGAGGGTAAGGCTTGCCACTAACACCCTTCCCCAGACCCCGCACAGAGCGGGAGCTCTCTGCACTGGGTACGCCCATTGAATTTTCTTTTGAGACACAGTTATGTGATCTTTGCATTAGGTTTGTTATAAACACCGGACATTTTCCCTTTGCACATTGATCGCTCACAACTTTACATCTTCTCCTTGCATATTTCAGTGGTGTACGTGTGTGATTATGATGAATAACATTGACAACTTCCAGTATTTGTTTCCAAAATGTTTCTGCATGGCCTGCCCCTTGATACATGTGCTGTAGCTGGATAATTTGATTATGGTACATCTTAAAGTCACCGCATAAAATGCAGAACATTAATCCATACGTAGGGTGAATGATCTTAGGCTCGTAGCATCGGACTACTAATTCTGCACTACAGGTAAATGAATTTCTGAAGTGCAACTTGTGTATTATAATCTGAAATAATTGTATATTGTTTGCCACCCCCAAGTATGTCATTGAAGTACCCGTTAGCTGACTTTAGCAGAAGATTGATGTTTTTTGTTTCTTAATTATCTTCCTGCAGTGATGTAAGTACATGTGATTATTATCCTGGAGGTGGTGGCTGTATAATACTTCTTTCGAAATCCTTATGTGGATCTCATAATGGATCTGATCTGAAGAATGCTTTGCTTCATGAGATGATTCATGCCTATATTTGCATCAAAGACAACAACAGTAACCATAGGTAATTGTTCAATAGGACTTTATATTTTTTTAATACGCTTATGAGATTATAATTTCTTTTTGATTGATTTTGAAATTATGAACAAGCAGTGATCATGGTGCAAAATTTCAGAAACTGATGAATACGATCAATTTGAGTTCTGTAGCTGATCCCCATGTGAGTTGAAGTCCTGCGTCAACTATCAGCTATTCTCTGCTCCATGATCAATTTCTTTTTAACATCATTGATTAATTACATTCAGCGACCATTTGATGGCTACAGCATAACTCTGCTCCATGAGATCCATAAGAAATATTACCACTACAAAGTAAGAATCAGGACTGCAATAAGCACACTTTAACCTATATTTTTCACATTAACATCTGGCAACCTGTGCAGTGTCAAAGCTGTGCAGATTTTATCAAGTCAACCAATACGAGAGGACCTTCTGGTGATGACTGCATTGAGAGAAAAGGTCTAGATGACCCATGTCATAATTCTAACTGTCACTGGCATAGGTATGGTTATGCACTTCATTGCAATATTTGGCCTTTCTTGTCTAGTCTGTAAAAAATAAGAGTACAACTCTTTGATTGCAGAAATCTAAGATAATAGTGAAACTTTTCAGCAAAGATCATTGCCTTGATTCCAACAATGACAGGCACACATCAGCACATGTTTGAATTATGGTTTATACATGCAATTAAGCCATTGCTGATGTCCAATTTAGGGGCACAGATAGTTACGTTCAAATTCAGTAGTTGCCAAACCATTTTTTAAGTCATGTATTCAAAAAGGAAGTTGATGTGTCCTTGAAAAAAGAAGCTTGTGGGTTTGGATGTATAGCAGGTATGCCATCGGAACTTAGTTGGATACCAATGGATCTGAAGTCATGGTCTCTCCGGATTTTGTTATGAAAGAGAAGCAACATGATTGAGCTGATGACATGTATGAAGTTTTTGGTTTGAGTCTAATAATTTCAGCTGTAGTAATTATAATAGATTAGCAAATGTGTCCGTGCGTTGCAACGGAACATGCAACTTGTTGCGCGGTCACATGGACGATTTGTGGCTTGGAGGCTTATTCATTGACTGTCATCTGTTCCAATCGTTGCTTGACACGTGGATCACATTTTGTACTGTCGCTGGACGCACATTGTTCTAACTCGGCGTCACATATGGGAGAGGGAGGGTCGTGAGGGCATTATGGGAAGTAAAAAAAATGGACAGAAGAATCACTTCTCTCTTTAATATTAGGTATAGATATGCCAATTTAACTACATATTTTGTGCCTTATTCATATTCAACTCGAAAGATTATATTTGGATTACTCCAAATCCGAAGCATAATAACACTTTGGATAGAACATCTTACCAAATGAGCACGTGTTGGATTCATGCTTTGAATGTTTAAGACTATCCATATTAATGTATTTGGATGTTTGGTTTTAGACACAAGCAGCGGTGCTCGGGTAATTATTGTAGAGTTCAAGAATCATCACCAGGAGGTCTAGAACTAAAATGTTCGGAAGGTAATTAACTAAAGACCTACCAGTTCAAATTATATATTATATTATAAAGTAGACCATTTTCTTTCTACAAATGCCTGGGGATGACTCTCTAATGCGGAGTCTGCAGACATATCTAGTATGCTACATGTACCTTGTACAGAGTTTTGAGATTGCTCATTGTTCTTGATAATCTCAGCTGTAGAAGCATTCAATGAGGTCAAGGTCGAAGAACCTGCCTGTACATCAAATAAGAGCAGAAGAAGCAATAGAAACAAGCGGGAAGATGCCTCTACGGAGTTCCTTCATGTTGATAATGCAGTTGGCTGTTCAGGACTGGATTCCTCTTCAAAAGACGGGTCTAATAAGAAAATCAAATTTTCAAAGGATGCTAGCTCTGACCTTCGAAGGACAGAAACTGTTCAGGAAGCACCAAAACGCCCTAGAACAGCTGTACTGGATAACCAAGAATGCAGCAGACGGAAGAAAAGGAAACAAAGCAAGCGGCATGGTTCCTACTCGGTAATAATTGAATGGTTGAATTACTATTGTCTTAGTGAGTCGGATGAAGATGAGGTGCCATTGATCAATAAGCGAACAGAAAGAAGGCGCCGGCAAAGATTACATGAAATGTCTCTAGCCAGGGAATCCAACGATGTTGTTGAGTTTGGCAGCTCAACTTCTCATACGGTTGGTTCTTGCACACTAGCTCCCAAGGACAATAGCAAACTTGAAGTTGTGCCAGCTTCTCAGCCTGAAGAAAGATCCTGCTCAATTAATCCTGTGGCTAGCAACGGAGTTGCTGGAAATCAAACTGGTCATGAACCTATGTCTTCTCCAATGGATTCACCAATTAGAGGTGAAATTGTTGACATTTCAGATGGTTGAGTGCAAGAGTTCAGCGTTAGTTCCTTGTAACTGGAGCCTGGATGGATGATTATCCAGTGTAATGGCTGTAAAGATGGGTTTTCCTGTGCACCTTGCAACTGCTAGACATGTGCAGACTGCCAAGCCGTCGCCTTTGTATGAGTTTTTTTTCCCCTTCATCTATGCCTTTGTATATAAGCTTATTTGTTCCCTTCTGCATTTTGCCACTTTTTCCTGGCTGTGGATTGTTTCTCCCAGGTTAACCCATATCCGTTTGGAAGCTTGTCTATAAAAGACTAGAACTTTACTACTACTCCCATTTGATGTTCTATGATTTTTTTTTAAAAAAAAATGTTTCAGAAAACTTATGTTTTAGCTCTTGGACAATAGATTGGGCTTATATCAGCTTGAGATTAGTAAGGTTCACCTTCAGTACATAGGTAATTTCTCTGGAGCAATAATATATTTTTAATTTCTCTGGAGCAATAATATATTTTTAGACGGAGGGAGTAACATTTGCCCATCCTTACCCTATCATGGCCTTTGCGATATGGCACGTGGGCTCCATCCATACTTCTGATTTGGCATAAAATGTTTGTTGGATATGTGCACTTCTCAGCCGCATGTTTGCAGCAAAACACTAAAATGTTTGTTGCCATATTTGCCATTCTCTGCTGCCTGTTCGCAGCAGCTCCGATCCCCTCCACTCCAAGTCAAGTCTACGGCTGCGCAGGTGCAGCATTGGTCTCCAACATATATACAACTATATAAAGCGATACATCGTTTTGGATCTATTGCAACGTCCCCGGATTTGGCCAGTTTGCTTTCTAAAATAACGCAACATACAACGGGGCAAAATAGTACCCTTTTTAAGCCCGTAAAAATGCATTATGCGTGTGATGAGGTCGACTATACGAAAGCACCTGTATAGTTTAATCTCAATACATTCTCGGCTCAAAATTAGCATTACCCAATCATGTGCCTTCCAGAAGTACAAAAATGTAATGAACACCATCGTGGTGAACATTTTAAAAAAGTTAAGGGTAAAAAGATTGTTTCTCATTCTGAACTCCTCGACCTTTTCTTTCGTGATCTCAACTTTGGTTTCTTCTCACCACCAGCTCTCCCTGTTGCCTTGTGCTTCCGCTTCGCTGTTGTTGCATCTGCATCCCCACCCATTAGATGTTCATAGTCCTCCAGGCTTGCAAATGGAGACGACCCACTCTTCACACCACGTTTATGCTTCCTCCCTGCCCCCTTTTTCTCTGCATAAGAGCCACCACCCTTACCAGCATCAACCACCTCGTCATCACTTAAGTTGCCATCTGAATCGCCTGCACTCTCAAGGGCTTCAGCATCTAAGCCCGCAAGACTAGAAATGTCATCGTCATCTTCTGATCCTTCATCCCTAGATGCAGTATCATCTGAAATGTCATCCAATTCCACATCACTATCATCTCTAAGTAAATCCTTTTCCTCCTCAAATGCATTTGAGTCAAGGTCGTCATAGTCATATTCTCCGTCATCTGTCAACCCATCTCCCAGATCCTGCATCTCATCTCCACTCTCGTCACTAGCATCATCAGCGTTATTATCAGCTAAGAGTTCCCCCGCATCTTCATCAAGAACGGAGTCCTTCCACTTTGCCTTAGGTTTAACAGGACCAGTCTTGTTCAAATAGAAACGGTGGAAAACAATATCTTCAGGAGGCACTTCATTTTCTGCCAATTCTAGAAGCTCTTCTCCGATGTGATGATGATTCAGGTTAAGCTGAAGACAAAGGCATAGGTCAGCAAGGGATTAAAAAAAAGTGTTTGACAGCATTCAGTATTTAAAACAATCTACACACATTTATTCAAATTTTGAAACTAAAATTTTAAGTCAAAGTTTTGAGCATATCTTCTCAAAAGCATCAAGTGTGATTGGAGGGAATAGTGAACAGGTCATCTACAAATCCAGATGTAGAGAAACAGCTCTAAGAGTCAACAAAGACAATCCAAGTAAAAAGGGCTAACCTTTTTAGCTGGGGCAATTTGTGATCCACCATGCCATCTTCCTTCAGCTATGCGGTTCCCTTTTGGTTTCTTTTCCATGAATTTGTCAAGGAAGGCAGGAAGTGATAGGTCTGTCAGTGGATCACCACTATAAACAATATTGTTGCCAGATAGCAATGTTCTGGCCATAGTAGAAACTGAAGGGTGCACATGTGAAGCCAATACTGTTAGTTCCCACCAACTGACACGATCTGCATTGCTGACAAAGCAAAAGGTACATATGTTCAACCAACTCTTGCATTTTTTGTAACAAACATGAGGAAAAACAACAAAATACACTACTAAACAGAAATAGTTCATAAAACAGAAGAGGCCGACTCAATTCATCCAATAACAAAAAAAAAATATATATATATGCTTTATGCATGCATACCCATATTTTTAAACAGGGTGGGGGGTACTTGTGAATAACAATAACATATTTCAAGCCTCAACAAAACAAAGAACTAATATTTAAATTTAGGATCCATGCACAAAAATGAGATTAAATAGACAATACCAGTAAGAAGGCTCTCTGTGTCGTGGATCATATGATGCATGTTGTCTGGACGCGTCAATTGATGCATTGTTCTCATCTACCAATTTTACTTGTTTTACACTATCAATTCCATCAGCAGCATCAAGGTTGTGTTTCTCATGAGCAGCTACTTTTTCATTATGTTTATCTAGCACTGCTGAGGCAATAGAAGAGTCCTCGGGACTCTCTAAAATGTCTTCAAAGTGTTCATCACCATCATCAACAGATTCATTCTGGAGCACAATCCCCCTGAAGATTTAGATGAAAATTATATCATCATGAAAGATAAATGACATGTTTTGATTAAAACGACTAGTCACATACCACAATGGCGACTTTGCCTTAAGAACTTCTGACAGAATGAAAAGGCATCCACAGGCATATTGAGGAGGCCGTTGAAGAGCCACCTGCCAAAAGCAATTACATAATTAATGGTAAAAATATCTAAATATATAATGGAAATAGCATCGGTAAAATTAGAATATTCAGTGTCCATTATTTGTCTTATTCTATGGTTCCATTGACACCTAGAACTAAACTGCTCTCAACTGTACCTAACACCTGTGATGGAGAGCGCACTGCTTCGACTGACAAGTGTATTCAACAACCATGGAACCCAGGTGGAGGGTCCAGAGTAAGAACGAGCAAAACATGAAAATTGATCTCAAACTATTTTTCCTATTCATCCTCTTCAGTAAATTAAGGCGATGGGACCGGATGGTATCCCAATCGAGGTGTGGAGATGCCTCGGGGACATAGCTGTAGTATGGTTAACCAAGCTGTTCAACCATATTTTTCGATCGAACAAGATGCCTGATGAGTGGAGGAGAAGTATATTGGTACCGATCTACAAGAATAAAGGGGATATTCAAAGTTGTACAAATTATCGAGGAATTAAGTTGATGAGCCATACTATGAAGCTATGGGAGAGAGTTATCGAACATCGCTTGAGAGCAATAACGCGGGTCTCTATGAACCAATTTGGTTTCATGCCCGGAAGGTCAACCATGGAAGCCATTTTCTTAATAAGACAAGTTATGGAGCGGTATAGGGAGAAGAAGAAGGACCTACACATGGTTTTTATTGACTTGGAGAAGGCTTATGATAAAATACCAAGGAATGTTATGTGGTGGGCGTTGGACAAACATAAAGTCCCAACGAAGTACGTCGGGCTCATTAAGGACATGTACAGCAATGTTGTGACTAGAGTTCGAACAAGTGATGGAGACACGGATGACTTCCCGATTAGGATAGGACTACATCAAGGGTCAGCTTGGAGCCCTTATTTGTTTGCTTTAGTGATGGATGAGGTCACAAGGGACATCCCTTGGTGTATGCTTTTCGCGGACGATGTAGTGCTAGTTGATGAAAGCCGGACAGGAGTGAATCAGAAACTGGAGTTATGGCGGGAGACTTTGGAGTCCAAAGGTTTTAGACTTAGTAGAACTAAAACTGAGTATATGAGATGTGACTTCGGCACTACTACTCGGGAGGAGGAAGATGTTAGTTTGGAAGGTCAAGTAGTGCCTAGGAAGGATACCTTTCGATATTTAGGATCAATGCTACAGAGGGACAGGGATATTGATGAAGATGTTAGCCATAGAATCAAAGCAGGGTGGATGAAGTGGCGGCAAGCGTCTGGTGTCCTATGTGACAAAAGGGTACCACAGAAGCTAAAAGGCAAGTTTTATAGGACGGCGATTAGTCCTGCTATGTTGTATGGTGCAGAATGTTGGCCTACGAAAAGACGACATGTTCAACAGATAAGTGTCGCGGAAATACGTATGTTGCGTTGGATTTGCGGTCATACAAGAAGGGATCGAGTTCGGAACGATGATATACGTGAGAGATTTGGGGTAGCGCCAATTGAAGAAAAGCTTGTCCAACACCGGTTGAGATGGTTTGGACATGTGCAACGGAGACCTCCAGATGCACCGGTGCGTAGTGGAATCCTAAGTCAGGATAGTAACGTGAAGAGAGGCAGAGGAAGACCGAAGTTGACTTGGGTAGAGGCAATAAAAGGAGACTTGAAAGGATGGAATATACCCAAAGACTTAGCCTTAGATAGGAGTGCTTGGAAGACAGCTATTCACGTGCCTGAACCTTGATTGCTTCTGTTGGGTTTCAACTCTAGCCTACCCCAACTTGTTTGGGACTTAAAGGCTTTGTTGTTGTTGTTGTTGTTGTTGTTGTTGTATCCTCTTCAGTAAATTCTTCTCATATCATGGTTACATGGTACCTCACTGGTGACCACGAGACTTGTAGTGATTGCATTGTGTTCGGTTCTCACACCTCAGGAATGATTCTGGACTGTGGCTTTGGAAAAGATGATTCTCTAGAGCTGTCACCTGATAATACCCTTAGTGACAACTGCTCAATCACAGAAGCATCACGATACCAGATTGTGTATTCTAGTTGCAGCGGTAGCCTTAGGTTCTGACAATTGACTGCTACAATCATATTTTGTTTCAGATCTTGAGGGCGGAATCCCAAAACGAAGCTAAAACAAACCTCGAATAGTGGTCAAAAGGGCTATATAAAAAGCACAAAATGCAAAAACAAATAACATTTTCACTCCTACTTTCATTTCAAAGTATCAAAAATAGCATTGTAAAAAAGGCTATAAAATCATGAACCAAGTAGAGCACAAATAGGATTCTTGCGAGAGTAAGTGCTATATCTGTTAGTGAGGATGGCCAACAAGAATAAAACTTGCCCATCCAGATCCCCTAATAATATGTGAATTCACCATGAATTGGTGGGTTGCTGTTCCACATTGCCCTCCCTAATAGCCATAGAATCAAAGCGACATGGGCGATAATGCGTCAAGCATATCACATCATTTGTGACAAAAAAAGGACCACAAAAGTTAAGAGGTGGGTTATATACAGCAATTAGATTTGCTGTGCATTATGATGCAGAATGTTATCGTACTAAATGCACATCCAATAGCTACATGGTACAAAATGAATACATTGCAGAGGATATGTGATCATACATGAACAGATTGAATTCAAAATGATGGTATACACTTCCAAAGCTACGCTATACATGATAGGGTTAAGTGTGGCACCGATTGAAGAAAAGCTAGTCCAATACCGATATATAGTCAAATAGATGCTTTGGACATTCAACAGAGTAAGGACCAGCATGTAGCGCAATACCGACATATAGTCAAATAGATGCTTTGGACATTCAACAGAGTAAGGACCAGCATGTAGCGTAACTTTAGGGCATGATGACAAGGCAATGCAAGGAGAAGCAGGGTCCACCGAATCTAAGGTCAGATAAAGCAATAAAGGAGACTTGAAGGAAGAACATCCAAGTTTAGCTTTGGATAGGAGCATGTGAAAATTAACATTCATATACTTAAACATCTAGAACATCAATCTCCTTTTACGTTTATTATTATCATCATTAGTTTCATTTTACATACATTATACACATCTATATCTCCTTTGTTGCTCTTTGTAGGTTTCATCTATAGCCTAGCCAGACTTGGTTGGGGCAAAATATCTGGCTGTGTTGCTGTTGTTGTACTACTTTGCAGAAAATTAACAGCATGACACTGTCAATTTGAAAAAGACGAGTCTATAATTCCATCCATTTGCAGGCATGCCACTGTAGAACCACCCATGTTTTGCATTCGAAAGCTCGATATTTTGCAATCACATAACTGTTTGCAGCACAGAAATTGCATTCCATGCCTCCTTAGTATACTAGAACAGTTAGCTGTTTTATAGTGGTAGTGGTATGTGTATCAGTATTCAGTAATTAGAAACTCAAACAGCATATCTATATGTAAGAGCTCATCATGAAGATTAGCTATCATACTAGAAAACAACATACCTGCAGCAGCCGCTTCGAGAAAGCAGCAACTCTCTTCAACATTACATCATTCTTCATCGCTTTCACCAACAGCCCAAGAAATAACTCCGGCTGAAATATGTAAGACATAATGAATCAGATAAAATATAGTGAGACACTTAAATGTACAAGGATGCAGAGTTCAAAGCTATTATCTAGGTAAGGGCACCTTTGGGTAATCAAATTGTGATGGAACACAGCCAATTCAAATTCTTAAAAAAGTAAAACCAGGAATACTTCAGAATGCACATAAGAAAGGAACCTTTGAGGAAGTAACAGCAGCAGGACTCAAGAGTTTTGCGTATAATGCACGGTAGAAACGGTCACTTGCTATCTGATTCTTTGTAGATATTTGGAACAAAAGCATCAGTGCCTGAACACCAACATTGAAATTCTCAGCGTGCACCTACATGAAACCAAAATGATTAGTTTGGGAAAGCTTTGTCCAAAAAATACAAACTTAGCAAGGTACTTCATAACATTATCTAAAAAAACTCACCAATCTGAAAAGAATAGGTGTCTGCACTTCCACAATATCGTCAACTTCTGAGCTCGCAACATATGGTAATGCCCTATTTACACCCTGCATGTGATGAAAGAATTAATAAATGAACTGCAGAAACAAATCAAGCACCAGTTTGAACAAAAATAAGCAAAGACAAGGTGTACGAGCAAGGTGCTGATGGGACATAAATAAGAAACTAATACAGGGATCTGTAGAGTGGTTACATACAGTTAAAAGTGCAGAGAGGATTCTGGAGTCCAGCTCCAAATCTGATCCTGCTGTTGAACCCACTTCACCGTTTCCATGGGATCTGGAGTCCTTCATCTTGTTATTTCCACCCTCTATTTTTCCATTTTCTACCTTTTTCTTGCTGTCCTTGATATATGTATCTCCTTTGGTATCACCAGAGCTCATTAGTACCTAGCATAATTGTGCAACAGAACAAGAAAAATTGAGTTATCCTTTCTGTCAAACCTTGGAAGAAATACAGTAAAAGATGTCAAAATGAGACAAACCAAATGGCAAAAAAGAAATGAAGTACAGCGTTTGTTCCAGGAAAAAAACATCTTAACAAAAAATAACATGTATTTTTGCATACTTCAGTAGTTAGAGAAATAGTACATGGCAAATAGATGTGACCAAAAAGCAATAAAACCAAAAGATGACAAGATCAAGCCCAAATTACATACGATGGCTGGACAGCAATAATTACGAGTGAAACACATCAACTTGATGGCTGGCAATGTTCCAAGCACCAAAACAAAGCACGACCAGATGCTCAAAGATTACAATATAGTATGTCACTACCCCCACCACACCTGAGTGACGCTTTTTACCAGTGTGTTCCCCTCCCTAGAGGATCACACCCATCTCTGTACAAACTTGAAGTGCCACAATAGCACCTTCCATGTGCTACACAGACTTCCCATTGACCAAACCACAAAATGCTCCTGAAGGTAATTCGTACAAGAGATGGCAATGTGATGGGTAATAAAACTTAAATAATGGAAGACAAAGGCTAACAAATTATTCACACAGTAAGCATAAACAACTATAGAAAGCTGAAACGCATCAAACCTTGAACAGCGCAATGTAGACATCCACCAAACGTTTTGCAATTTTAGGCCCACCTCCCTTGTTTGTAAGAAGAATCTGGCTCAAGAAATTGACCTGTAGAGATGCCACCAATTAAAAGGCTAAAAATCATGATGTAAATCATATTTCTAATAATTAGATGGCAGTTTTGGTAGATAATTCAGTAAAATCCAATATTAATGAAGATGCTGTCTATGAAATTTCTGAAACAATACTGGCATAGAAAGTGCTATTAACAATTACATACAGCCTGGTACTTGGCCCTAAGCCCAACATGTGGTCTGAAGAGAAAAGAATCCACCTCATCTATCACGACCATCTGCAAATTGAAAGAGTTCAATGAGATCAAAAGGAATATGAATTTTATGTGCAGCTTTGCATGCAAAATATTACATAATTAGATTAAAACAAACAATCTGTGCCATACCAGAATCCCACAGCATTTACCTTCATATTAGGATGAGCAGCCAGGAGACATGTTAACAGATATGCAGCACTCGATGCTGCTCTCCTTTCAGGATCACCAAGCTGCAATAGATATTTTGCAACGAAAATGAGCAAAATTATGTCACTCCTAGTAAGACTTTAGGCAATGTTGCTCATAAATAATATAATGTATTTTATTTTTCGTTGTTTTCAATCTACTAGATCATAATAGTTCTGTATATATTGAAATTGAAAAAAGGGAAGAGAGATAAAATGGAGTTGCATAGTGTAGAAAAAAAGGTAACTCACTTTGTTAACAAGAGCTGTGAGCAAACGACGTTCCTGTTCTGACTTACTTTTCAAAAGCATGAAAACCGTCTGCAATAAACAAAAATATAAAATAGGCATGATCAAAACCACATTCATCATTACAACAACAACAACAAAGCCTTTAAGTCCCAAACAAGTTGAGGTAGGCTAGAGTTGAAACCCAACAGAAGCAATCAAGGTTCAGGCACGTGAATAGCTATCTTCCAAGCACTCCTATCTAAGGCTAAGTCTTTGGGTATATTCCATCCTTTCAAGTCTCCTTTTATTGCCTCTACCCAAGTCAACTTCGGTCTTCCTCTGCCTCTCTTTACGTTACTATCCTGGCTTAGGATTCCACTACGCACCGGTGCCTCTAGATGTCTCCGTTGGACATGTCCAAACCATCTCAACCGGTGTTGGACAAGCTTTTCTTCAATTGGTGCTACCCCTAATCTATCACGTATATCATCTGAACTCGATCCCTTCTTGTATGACCGCAAATCCAACGCAACATACGCATTTCCGCGACACTTATCTGTTGAACATGTCGTCTTTTCGTAGGCCAACATTCTGCACCATACAACATAGCAGGTTTAATCGCCGTCCTATAAAACTTGCCTTTTAGCTTCTGTGGTACCCTTTTGTCACATAGGACACCAGACGCTTGCCGCCACTTCATCCACCCTGCTTTGATTCTATGGCTAACATCTTCATCAATATCCCTGTCCCTCTGTAGCATTGATCCTAAATATCGAAAGGTATCCTTCCTAGGCACTACTTGACCTTCCAAACTAACATCTTCCTCCTCCCGAGTAGTAGTGCCGAAGTCACATCTCATATACTCAGTTTTAGTTCTACTAAGTCTAAAACCTTTGGACTCCAAAGTCTCCCGCCATAACTCCAGTTTCTGATTCACTCCTGTCCGGCTTTCATCAACTAGCACTACATCGTCCGCGAAAAGCATACACCAAGGGATGTCCCTTGTGACCTCATCCATCACTAAAGCAAACAAATAAGGGCACCAAGCTGACCCTTGATGTAGTCCTATCCTAATCGGGAAGTCATCCGTGTCTCCATCACTTGTTCGAACTCTAGTCACAACATTGCTGTACATGTCCTTAATGAGCCCGACGTACTTCGTTGGGACTTTATGTTTGTCCAACGCCCACCACATAACATTCCTTGGTATTTTATCATAAGCCTTCTCCAAGTCAATAAAAACCATGTGTAGGTCCTTCTTCTTCTCCCTATACCAGGGCATAACTTGTCTTACTAAAAAAATGGCTTCCATGGTTGACCTTCCGGGCATGAAACCACATTCATCATTACATAAACAATGGCGAAAATGGAAATGTTATGTAGGGCCGCATATTTGAATGTTGCAAGAAGAGACAGGCAGGAACATCAGTTTGATCAAGAGAATTGGCACAGGAAAGGAAAGTGCCATGCGTGATTTACAGCTTGCCATTTACACTCGCCTTGAAGTTATATCCTAAAATGTTGTCACTGATTGTAAGCTCCTCTACAAAAGGGAGCAAGGATAAAGGAATAAGCCAGGCAAGAATGAAATCCTAATCTACCTCTCTCTATCTCTCAATGTGCCCTGTTTCTATAGGATCCGGGGAGGTGAGGTCAGTAAGGCAAGGAACTTGCTGTTCTGTCAAGCTTCACCACTGCCACCACACCTCAACCGCCTAGCACCCACAACAGAAAAGGCTAGAGCATTTGCATCAAGGTCCCAAGATTGCTATAGCACATGCCATATTATGTTGTTTGCCCCTTAGCAGATTAGTAAGTTAAGAGACTAAGGGATTTCCATTACTATCTTCTACATATGGTTTGTTATTAGATTAGATCTCCCTGGATGCTTCGGAGACAAAGTACACCTCTGTATAAAGAGAGGATGTTATCAGGCATCAGCATGTAAATCAATGGACAAGCCTCCCCACTACTGCTCCTAATGTTGTTCAGGCAGGCTGTTGCACTTGTGGCCACAAAGCCTCCCATAGTAATGGTGTTACATGTAGTGAAAATCATCATGAATCCCAAACAGATCCAATGAACTCCAGATGGTTCCCAAAAGTTGCAGACAGAATATGCAATTAAGGTTTATATAAAAAAAGAAGTCAATTGGATTTTATATTTACCACAAAGTACTGCAAGGACAAATACAATTTCTGAGAATGGCTAGCTCCAACAATATACATTATGTCTAATTAGAAAATGGAGTTCAAACTTTTGTTTTGTATAGGCTATTAAGCTTGTGATAGTTTTAATGGGTGTAAAATGGTGGGGCCCAGCCTCTTGAGCATGTGCCAGGTTAAAGATAAGGTTGTTAGCTTGTTCTATCTCAAAATTGAGTCTAACTGTCATAGAGACCATAGGCTAATTTTGCTTAATTGAGAAGGAACACAAGAAGTCCCTTTATTATCTCTGCCACCCACACCAGTGCAACCCTGCAGTCCTAAAACTTCATATGGCAGGGTATCCCCAGCTGCATATATGTTAATAAAAACATGTCCATTCATGTCAAGGAAAATACTCTGAAGTTGTAAAGAAGAAAAATCAGTAGTAGTTGAATGGTATGCAAGTCCTACATCTTAGAAACTAAGCCTAAGTAATTTAAAGGTACGGCAATTTCCATGCACCTTTAATTCACATTATATACTAACATCTGAAAATATATTTCTGTTTTCCTAGAACTAGTATCTTGTGTTCAATATTCAAAGTTTGCCAACTGGTTACAAGAAACAATTGTACATGCGCCAATAATGATACGCAGCTCTCCTGTGTTTTTGTGCAATTGTACATGCACCACAAGTTGCCCAATCAACTTTGTTATACGGTATGCGGAAATATAGTTTTACCCTAAGACAACGTACAGTGCATAGTCACAGAAAACGGGGTTGAAGGCATTGACCCTCGCGTCCCCGACCCGAGTACGCGGGGACATTTTCAAACCACCCATGTAAAAACCTCTCAAGTAGTGTACCACGTTCCTTAACCCTGTTCCTCATCCCCATCGATTCGGGAACTATGTGACTATGGTACATAAGTTTTCACAAAGATAAAAGATTACACAACTTGAGCTAACCTTCATTGCTTTGTCTTTAAGATTTGGCAGCATATCTTTTACCGCATCCTCCAGTGCCACAACAAACCTTACGTATCTGCAATTAATATTAATATAAGCATTAGAGTTGAAACCAAGCATGATAATGATAAAATCATCAAGAACATAAAAGATTATTTTATCTTGATGCATTCAAAAGTTCATGCAGATGAATGTCTAATAGTATATTCAATATTTGGTTCCACCAAGGCCACATATTTATAGTATAAGTTACCAATTAATCCAGTTAAACATTTTCTTGTGCAAGAAATACCAAAAGCATCTTGGCATATTAGAACAAAACATCAACACACCAATGACTGGGGCATGTATAACACTGGCAATTGAATTTCGAAAACATATATAGAAGGCAACATCTTCATTGCATAACAGTGTTAAACTAAGCCAAACTTTTTTCCTACAAAATGTTTTTTTAAAGCAGAAACAATTGCTAAATTACATATTTCTTTCTGTTGATGTATATGTTACCAAACTGTTCTTAGTTCCTGGTGAGTGGTGTTCTTTGCCCCCGCGCCCCCCCCCCCCCCTCGTGGGCCAAATTACCAGGGAGTGGATCTTCAGAGCCATTGAAGCCCAAGTCCAGAACTCAACTGAAACATACCAGCAGCCTCCTAAGCAGCACGGATACGGATACGTGTATCGGTATCGGACGGATACGCCATTTTTTGAAGAAACCTGATACGTGGATACGTTTTATTATTTTTTATAAAAAAAAGAGCGTACCCAGTACAGAGAGCTCCCGCTCTGTGCGGGGTCTGGGGAAGGGTGTTAGTGGCAAGCCTTACCCTCGCCTATGCAATGCGAGGAGATCGTGACTCGAACCCGGGACCTTTCGGTCACATGCGGTAAGACTCTACCGCTTGCACCAGGCCCGCCCTTCTTATAAAAAAAAATAATAATAAAGGACATTAAAATTATTGGCAGCATATGTATGGATGCTCTCTTGAGACTACTCCAATCATTTCACAGCTTCTAGTTGCTACTTCTACCTGTGCTGGCAGTTGGAGGGGTATTTTTGGCATATAAATGTACAGCACGTCTTCCCTGCCTGTGCTTAGCTAGGCCCAAGATCAGATTTTTTAATCTTCTTTCTCTCCCCCAACATTCTTCCCCACATGGTGCCCCTTCAATCAGACGTCTGCGCGACTGCGCTCCTGCTGGCCTGCTCCTCGCAGCTCCTCCACCAGCGCCATGCCTTCCTCCTCCCACGCCGGTGACCGAGGTCTCTTGGCACAGGCGGCCGAGCGACCATGGGGCTGCGCCCCACTCCACCCCAAGCGCGTGACCAGCGGGCGGCCCGCCCGGCGCGGATGCAGCACGCGGACCTCGCCAGCGCAGAGCTCACCCAGCGCGGGGTGCGGCACGGCACGTGGCCGGCGGGCAGCCCGCCCTGCGCAGATGCAGCATGGACCTCGCCAGCGCGGGTGCGGCGCGGCGCGTGGCAAGCGAGTAGCCCACCCAGTGCGTGTGGGATAGGGCATAGTATATCGCAGGTCAGTGGTGGGTGGGCTAGGCCGTATCACAAATGCCCAAACAGCTTGGATACGTATCAGTCCACGTATCGGAATTTAGTTTTATTTATTTTTTTGCCGATACTTCACAGATACGTATCCGCCGTGTATCAACTGCGTATCCGTATCGGATACGTATCCGATACGAGATACGTGGCCAACCTCACTATCCGTGTAACGTAGGCAGCCTCCCCTGCAGTGGCGTCCCACCCCGTCTCCCGTCCCCGCGCGGCCGCAACGCATCCTCGCGCTCACGCCCACTCCCCTGTTCGCGCCGTCGCCCTCCGGACTCCGCCCAGGCGCGGCACGCCGCACGCCCCACCCTCCAGGGTCTACGCTCTGCCGGGTGCCAGCGATCAGCGGCCACCGGCCAGGCGGCCCGCCGGGAGCCGGCCACAGGCAGAGCTGCAGCTGCTCATTTCCTCAGTGAGGTGACTATGCTTCCCCCTGCTCAGCTCTACTGCTCGTTTTCATTTTTTTGTTTTGAATATCCAGATTCAGTGATGTATCTTTGAGCACTTTGAATCGATATCAATCTTTGCTATATCTATTAGTATACCGTGTACAACAAGCAAAAAAATTTTGCCCTCTGTTATTTAGCCCCCCCTCGGTCCGTTTCTGGATCCGCCACTGTTTACAGATGTACATCACATACTCTTGGTAGACTTGACACTTACGTCTAGAGTCAATACAACAAAGCATTTACATGAAATGCATGTCAACTAGTAAGGTGTAGTGCAGTGAGAAATACCTCTGTTTTAAGCAATCCTCCCAATGCCAGAAGAGCAGAAGTGAGTACCCATCTTTTGTTTCAGGTAAAATGTCTAGCGGGCGTTGGATAAGACTTTTTAGCTTACAATCAGGCAATAACCTATCAGGCAAATGAACAAATAACTAACATGACAAAAAAAAAACAATACAGTAAATAAGAACTTGATGTTTATGAAAAAAAATAGTGTAGCTGATGTTCTAAACAGTAATTTATGACATAATATCCATCGACCATCACTCAGTCACTTATTCACATGCAGCATAGTTTATGCAGATGAAATTTTATGTATCGCAACCTGAAAAGGTAGAGAAAAGATTATAAAGCAACTAGAATAAAAAAACCTTTTCCGTTCTTATCTATACCTAGGCAGCTAGGTTTATCCTTGTAACCCACCCGCAATTTATTCTGTAACGTTTCTGTCTGTAACCTTTTAGTACTTTGGTTCTGCAAAATTTTCATCATATAAACTACAAGATTATTTTAGCGTCTTCTAATGCATATTACAACAACAACAACAACAAAGTCTGTCAGTCCCAAGCAAGTTGGGGTAGGCTATTCTAATGCATATTACAAAGTACATAAAAGACCTTTTAGTGTAGTTCTCAGCATATGTGTTGCATGTTAACACTTTTGTCTGAATTCACTAAAATAACATCACTACTAGCATTATTGAAATGTGCAAAATAAACATATGAATGGATCATTTACATTCATCTAAAACAGTCTTATTGCAAAACCTTTCTGGGAATAGGTATTGCCACACCCAACTATATACCATTACAACAACAACAACATAGCCTTTCAGTTCCAAGCAAGTTGGGGTAGGCTAGAGTTGAAACCCACCAAGAGCCCCAAGTCACGGTTCAAGCACTTCAATAGCTACTTTCCATGTACTCATATTCAAACATAGATCTCTAGGTATATCCCAAGCTTTCAAATCTCTTTTTATTACCTCCCCCATGTCAATTTCGGTCTTCCTCTACCTCTCATATTATTAGCTTGGCTTAGGACTCCACAATGCACTGGTGCCTCTGGAGGTCTCCTTTGGACATGGTCAAACCACCTCAACCGATGTTGAACAAGCTTTTCTTCAATTGGTGTTACCTCTAGGCGATCACGTATATCATCGTTCCGAACTCGGTCCATTCTTGTGCGACCGCAAATCCATCGCAACATATGCATTTCTGCAACACTCAGTTGTTGAACATGTCGAATCTTTGTAGGCCAACATTCTGCTCCATACAACATAGCCGGTCTAATCGCCGTTCTATAGAACTTGCCTTTTAGCTTTTGTGGTACCCTCTTGTCACAGAGAATGCCAGAAGCTTATCGCCACTTGATCCACCCTGCTTTGATTCTATGGCTAACGTCCGCATCAATATCTCCATCCCTTTGTAGCATCGATCCCAGATACCGAAAGGTATCCTTCTTATGCACTACTTGACCTTCCAAACTCACATCTCTCTCCTCCTGTACAACTCCGCCAAAGTCGCATCTTATGTATTCGGTTTTAGTTCTGCTCAATCTAAAACTTTTAGACTCAAGGGTCTACCGCCATAACTCTAGTTTCCTATTTACTCTCGTCTGGCTTTCGTCCACTAACACTACATCATCACGTGTGTGGCCGCTACCCAACTGCATACCATTCTCACAAAATTATTCAATTCACATTTAGCTTGGTACATGGACCGGATTCAAGAAGCATCATGGGGCGGGCCCAACATATAATTGAAGTTGCTTGTGACATAAAAATAACTATGCATGGGTTGAGCAACCCACATGACCAAAACCCAATCCAATCCACGAGAAAGATTAATACATGGGTTGGATTGGAATGGGTTAGACCCGTTAGATCCTTGGGTCACCTACCTTCCACACATATCACCGTTGAAGTTGCCAACATCGAGCATGATGCAGCCGTCGGCCTAATGGGTAGAGTGGGACAAGGATGAGGACAAGGACCACGTCAACATCATGCTTGACGGCGAGCCCGTCAACGTCGATGCTACCAAGAACGCATGGTGGGTGTCTAGGGCCGTGTCTGGGCTGTCAGTCACCCGCATTGATGTCGTCAACCTCGTCACCGTGGAGCTCGATGGCGCGTTCGGCATCTTTGCCAACGCCGTGCCCATCACCGACGAAGACTCCCATGTCCACAGCTATGACAAGACACAAAAGGGCTCCCTAATGCACCTAAACGTCTTCTACAAGTTCCATGGTCTGACAAGGACGACGTCGACATGGTCAGCCAGACCTACCGCCCGAACTACATCAACGTGATCGACATCAGCGCCAAGATGCCCATCATGGGCCACGTCCACCAGTTTGTCCACTTTCCACGCACCAAAAATACACAAACACATCATGGGCCTCAACCCACCCTCTGTCAAGATTGTAGTGCCCCATCACGCCACGACACTCAGGCATGATGTGCACCATGCCGTCAACCGCCATAGTCCACCCAGCAGTACCGAAGGCAACACGCCACCGCGTCGCCCATGCTCGCCGAGTCATAGCAAAGCACAAACGATCTGACATCTCTGGCCACCTCAGGGAGCCTGGAAAGGTCGATGGCCACCAGCGCCGACACGCACGACTCCTTGGCCAGGCGCACGCGGAAGAAGTCGCTCATCGCGTTAGCGCACATCTAGGACACCAGGTCAGCGGCCTTAGGTCTAGAGCTCTAGGCTTGTTGGCGGCAGCGAGGAAGGCCGCTACGCAGCAAATGAGTGCACGGTGAGCTCCGACGACTTCGTCATCATTGACGTCGCTCTGTAGCTAGCTCGTAGTGCTCTCTATGGACCTAAATCGTGCACTTTGCAAAGATCGTCATTCCCCACCACCACTTTGCATCAAATCCACATAACCCAGCATATCCACCTAGTCCAAAACCCAGCTAATACATGTATTCACGTGTGGGTCAAAAATCCATCTAAACCCACCCATGCACAGTCCTAAATATAAAGTAGAAGATTGCTGTTGATAGGAGCAGTTCAATCCTACATTTTTTCTATTGCACAATCAAGCTCTGAGCATAATGTGTGTAATAATAACATAGAATACGAATCAGATCAGAAAAATAAAAATTCCAGCCAGAAGAGGGGCAGAGAAATGAATGGTGCAAGATGGCCTAGTGCAACCAAAATTTCAGGAACAGACAAATTACTATGGCGCCGTCAAACAATATAACTTACAATTGGGTGTTTCACATGTTGTTTGGGACGATATACAGGATTGCAGAGCTTCACATGAAATGGCACAGTAAGAAAAGAAACCCATGCATACAAAGGGTAATTAACTGTAATACATAGTTTGCATCACTCAAACAGCAAACACCATGAAGATTGGTATAAAATGCTGTAAAGAACAAATAAATTTTGTGTACTGGCAAAAGCACAACGAAATTTCAGAAAACACGAGAAGATGCTAACCTCATGAGAAATAACTCCTTAATTGCATCGAATCCTGTGAACGCATACCTCTTACCAACTTTTGATGTTACCATACCTGTTGTGATTTTTTTCAACAAATAAAATGGTTTTCTTAGCATGTTAATGAGAATACAAAATAAGGGATATCATCAAAACTGTTAGGATGTGAAAGCCTTGCTATACTGATGAAACCAAATAGTATGATGGCTCCATAAAAGCAAATCTTGGCTTGATGAATCTAGTTCCAAAACCTTTCAAAACATCTAGTTAATGTTTTTCTAGTATAAAAGATCATACTAACTACAATTTGTTCAATATGCATTGCGATGAAGTTAAATAATTTGCAATCACCGCAAATTACCAAACAGTATAGTCAATTTGTACACTCTTTACAGCCTTTTATTTTTAGAGCCAATAGCATTTCAGTAGTGCAACTCACCAAGGAGGGAATCAAGTGCCTTCATGTTTGCAATTGGATTGTCCTCGACAAGACATGTAAACGCTGACACCTTGTCAGCTGATGTACCAGACTTCGCTGATATCTCCAGGAGCTTCAGGTCACCGTGCCCCCGCCTCACAGCATCATATTCCCTCACATACTGTGCCATGAGCTTCTCCGCCAGCTCCCGTTTCCTCTCCACTATTCCCTGCATCTCCTGAAGCCCCACAGCTGGAGGCACCTGCTTACGACCGCTCAGGACCCTCGCCTCCAGCTTATCAGCATCAGTGTACCACTGCCCTGAGAGTGCTGCCGCCTTCATCAGTGGGTAATTCGTGTTGACAGCACCAGGTTTGGTGGCAGCATAGGGGTCACGTAGCTCGAGAGGGTGTGGCTTCTTGGTAGGTCTAGGGTTTAGATGGGGGGTTGCGGTGTTATCAGGGTTTTGATGGGGTTGTTTGGAAGGGGGTTTTGAGGATTTATTCATGGGGCCGGACTTGTGGAAGTCGGAGTCATCGAAGCCGCCGGAGGAGTCGCCAGCGCCAGGGAGGAGGCCGAGGGAGGAGGCGAATGTGGCGACGTCCGACTTGAGCGCGTCCAAGTCCTCCCCATCAGGTCCCCGGGCCGAGGGCTTCTTCGCTTTCTTGGTGCGCTTCGACTTGGGGGTTGGCTCCGCCATGGATAGATGCGGCGGGAGCGCGGCTTGCAGTCGGGCACAGAGATAGGACAGGGAAATGGAGGTCGGAAGAGACAACCAGCGTCCGAGAGAAACTCAACTGGCGGAATCGGAGGTTCTGGGGAGATGAGGGAAGCACCAGCGTGCAACGATGAGCAGCGGCGAGGATGTGCTGCGGGCGGGGGACGTACCTGAGCTGAGTTGGGGGAGACTGGGAGACGAATGCTCGAAGAGCAAGGAGGAAGAAAAAGAACTCGGGGGTGGCGACCCGCAACGGCGGGGTTGAGGGCGGCGGCGGCGGGGCGTCCGGGCGTGCGAATCCTGATGGGCTAAGGGTTAGAGTGGTTTTTGGGCCGGCTTGCTGTGCTGACAGTCCATTTACAAGCCGGCCAGGCGGCAAGCTGAAAAAAAAAACAGTGAAGATGTCTACCGTGAATTCACGGTACGTAAAGAACAGTTAGGAAGGAAAAAAAAAAAGGACTACAGTATATATAGCATGATAGTGTGTGGTTCAACCTGTTCTAGCTATGTTCTGAGATGGCCCTATCGATCTGGCTGATTGAGCAACTTGTGGGCGCGTGTACAATTGTTTAGGAAGGTTGATTACAGGATAGTAGTTATAGGAAAACAGAAATAGATATGTAGTTATAGGAAAACGGAAATAGATCTTCAGAAGTTCGATAATAATTATTATATTTATGAATTAAAGTGCAATGGAAATTTTCATACCTATCGTATGTGAATTTAAAATACCCAGCCTTGGTTTCTACCAAGGTTTAAAATTACAGTCTATAGCAAATAGCGACATCTTTTTTCAGAAGCTATAAAGATGTAGCGAAGCTACAACAGATAGCAGGTTTTAAGAAAAAACATGTAAAATATAAGTAATTGATTCATAATAACATAAGATTCATGAAATTTGGTGGACACAAATATATTTCCAAGGCTTTCAAAGTCTAGAGAAAATCGCTTAATATGGCATTATAGCATGATTCGTGAAACTCAAGTGTTCAATTTTTCAAAACACCGACTTGCAGCAAAAAGATAAGTAGATAATAACTAAATTGTCACTCTTATAACTAAATAAAATAGCATTGCTATTTCAAAGCTACAGCTAAGCAATTTAGCTACGATAAAACGTAATATAATGGTCATAGCTGGTATATTGAGCAGGAAAAAGTAGCAATGGTTTAGCATGAGCTCCCTTTAGAAGCTATAGCGACAACCCGCTATTTAAATCCATGGTTTCTACTATGACGTAGGACTTGCATACCATTCAATACTGATTTTTCTTCTTTATATACAACTTTGGATTTTTTTTTCAAGACATGAATGGGCCACGGCTGTTTGAAAAGCGAGCCCAAATAAAAGAGTGGAGAGAGGCCCATCGTCTCCATCTTATCTCGCTCCCAAACCCCAATAATCCGCCTCTATCCACAGTCGCTAGCCGCCCCAACGGCAGCCATGGCTTCCATCACCCTCCTCTCCGTCGCTCCCACCGCCACCTTCCTCCACATCCCGGCCTCCACCTCCTCCTCCTTCTTAGCCGCTCCCGGAATCCTAGCCGGCCGCCGGGCTGCGCCCCGCGCCCTCCCGCTCCGCGCGCGCCCGCCCCGCCGCGTCACCGTCGTCTGCAGCGGCGCTGCGGCGGCAGCCGAGGCCTCGGACGCCGCGGCGCCAGTGGAGAAGTTCCGGCTGGACAACCTGGGCCCGCAGAAGGGGTCACGCCGGCGGCCCAAGCGGAAGGGACGCGGTATTGCTGCAGGCCAGGGCGCGAGCTGCGGGTTCGGTATGCGCGGGCAGAAATCGCGCTCGGGGCCCGGCGTCCGGCGCGGGTTCGAGGGAGGGCAGATGCCGCTCTACCGCCGTATTCCCAAGCTACGGGGCATTGCCGGCGGTGAGTTGCTTCAGTTAAGCCGAAGCCTCCCCTAATGCACTCAATCAATCGAAGCAACTCGCTAAGCTCTAGTTCAGACAGATGCTTGTCCCACACTCCCACTTCGACATTGCCCATCCGTGATTAAATTCACAGGAGGCGGGCGCATAACCAATTGAACTATACATTGTGTTGTTACTTGTGAGAACTCATCAAGAAGCCTCCCCTAATGCACTCAATCAATCGAAGCAACTCGCTAAGCTCTAGTTCAGACAGATGCGTGTCCCACACTCCCACTTCGACATTGCCCATCCGTGATTAAATTGACAGGAGGCGGGCGCATAACCAATTGAACTATACATTGTGTTGTTACTTGTGAGAACTCATCAAGATTATGCGGGAATGCAGCAACGCAAGTGATTGAGAAATTGCCTGATGTGAGTTCCACCATGGCTTTTCAGGAATGCACATTGGGCTGCCGAAGTATATGCCATTCAATTTAAAAGACATAGTGCGTGGTGGATTCAAAGATGGTGACGAAATATCACTGGAGACCCTGAAATCACGGGGTCTGATCAATCCATCAGGCAGGGAAAGGAAGCTTCCACTGAAGGTATAACTTTTGATGATTAGCCTTTTGTTGCTTTATTAAAACTTGTTTTGTGGAATGGTATTTGTGATATAGGAGTTCACATGTTCCAAAATATGAATGCCTTCATATTCAAGGGGTTTAGCTTAGGTCTTGGCCAGTGAGAACTTCTCTTTAAGACAACCTTATTGTACACCAGATTTGAAGCAAGAATCAAAGTGTTTAGTGCTTTGTCGTTAGATTGAGTGGCCAGTTTTCTTACTTTTGTACTTCTTAAAGGTTGCTTTATCGGTTCTGAATTAGCCTGTGATAATGGTAGGTACCAAGTTTAGCCACTTGAGTTAGAAGTCATCTGTTAGAACATGCAATGCCGGATCAAGTTTTTTTTGGCTGTTTCTGTTAGATGAGCACCACTTGGAGTGTTGAATGGCTTTTGTTTGTACAGTTTGGAATTATTGCCATTGGCTGTTCATTGGATTTACAGTATATTCTAAAGTAACTATAAACTTCCATATCTGCCAACATGTGCTATAACATTACTCTAGTATTTTTACCTGTTAGTTTTTGCAATCAGATTTTGTCTGGCCTGCATGTTCACTTTGTGTTCACCTGTTTGTAGATCTTAGGAGATGGGGATGTATCGGTTAAGTTGAATATCAAGGCTAGAGCGTTTTCGGCTTCGGCTAAAGAGAAGCTTGAGGCAGCTGGTTGTTCCCTGACTCTGTTACCTAAACGGAAGAAATGGCTTTCACAAAATTATCTGAAGAACCAAGCTCGTGCAGAAGAGTACTTTGCCAAGAAAAAAGGTGGTGCTGGTGCTGGTGAATCTGATAGCGGCTCTGCGTAGACTTCCTATGTGATGTACTCCTCTTATCTTTCTTTTAGCATATGCTTATTGCTCCCCTTTTTGTTCTTAATTTTTCGTGTACCATGAATTTTGTATCTATGTCATATGCAATTATTTTATCCCATTTTATAAGTTGCGACCAACATGGCTGTGTAGTATACCCTAGTGCTTTCTGAAGATCTGTTTCAAAGAAAGCCTGGAATCATATGAACAAACCCAGAGATCAGGATGAATATAAATCCAGTTCAAAAAAGATCAATTTATAAGACCAGAATCTGTGCCCTTGGATAGTTATTAGGCCCTGTTTGGATTGTTAGATTGATCTCTAATCCTAACTGGACCAACGGCCCAGTTGGGCCTTTGATTCTCGCCCTGATCGGGGGCGCCCAGCCCACCATGGCTGGAGGGTCCCTGTCACACTGCGCTATAAAAAGAGGTGGGGGCCAGCGGCTCTTATCACGAGGTTCGCCTGAGCTGAGCTCCCCACCGATACCTAAACCCTAACCCGATCTAGAGAGGGGCGCAGCCAGTGACGGGAAGCCACCAGCCGCGCCGCCCACTCCATCGACGTCGACATCTTCACCGCCCTCTTCACCGGTCGTCGCTGCCCGTGTGCAGACTACACCGACGAACGTGATGGCGTCCTCTAAACCCTCCCCCTCTGCAGTGTCAGGTTCAACACCTTCTCCCTTTCCTCTCTGTCTCTCTAGTTCTACATGTATTAGGATGTACTGCATCTTTTATCCCGAATAGAATCACTCTACCGGCGAGATCTATGATCCTAGTGATCCTATAGAGCTAACAATGGTACCAGAGCCATCGGTTTCTAGGGTTTTTAGATCTAGAATAGGTAAACCGATTAGAAAAGGAAGTAGAAGGTTAGATCCAGTACGGGTCTAAGAAGAACAGAGGGTTCGGTTGAACTCTAACCCTAACTGGGTTAAGGAAAGGAGAAGAAAAAGAGGGTTTCGGCCTCAAGAAAGTAAGAGCTGAACCCTAAACCCGTGAAGACTTCATGGGGAAGATAAACAGTGGAACCATAACCCTAACTTCGATCTGTATCCCCAATCGATTGAATCCGAGAACAAAACAAAAACAGAGAAGCAAATCAAAGGGGGATGTTAGGGAAGGGGAGGCCTACCTCGCCGCTGCGCAGCGCTGCTGCCTTGCTGGCGCGTGGGGAGAAGAAGGCTGAGCTGGGGGCGCTGCTCGCCGGGCTCTGGCCAAAGAGGCGTCGCGGCCAGGCCGCTCGACGGCGACGCGCTCACCCGCTGTGGAGCGCGCACGTCGGCGAGGGGGCCAGCGACGGCGTCGGGGCTCTCTGCTCGCTCTCATCGTCGTTTGCTCTTCGCTCGGCTGCTCGGTGCTGCTGTGCTGAGGAGAGACAAGTACGCGACAAAGAGAGAGAGAGGAAAGAATAGAATGAGCTAGGGTTTCGGGTCGGACGGCCGCGACCACAATTTTGTTCGCGCGATATCGTCGCTCGGCCGTCGAATCGGCACGGACGGCTCAGATCGAGTGGGCCTTTTTGCGGCCCGGGCGGGTGAGCGCGCCGCGCGACTTTGCTGGCCCAGGCCTAGGCTGCGGCCTGGGTGCGGGTAGCGCGCGCGTAGAGAAGTTGGGCTTGGCCGTTTTGCCGGCTGGGGCGAATCAACAGTGTTGAAATGAATCAGTTTTTCTTTTTCTTTTTCTAGTAAATGTTTATTTCCTAGAAATTGATTAATGGCTTAAAGAAAATAGAAAAGATAATTTTCCTGTGGGTAAAATTCACTAAATTGAGATTATTTTTCTGTTGCATATTTAAAGATGTTATTTTCATTATTAGATTCGAACCAACGGGAGAATTTAATTTTGAAAAATGGATATGTTTTAATTGATTATAATATTATTATTATTCTGACCAACGTTGATTAATGGCAATATTATGATGTTTTGTCATGCATTAATTCTATTTCTGTCGACGATGATGTAGAATTAGTGTAGAGGACAATTGTATGTTTTAATTTTGACCAACGTTGGAACTAAGGCATGCAATTGTTATTGTTATTATTTATGTTCTCACTCTATATGAATTATGTTTTTAGGCGGATACAACTTGATGGGTTGTATCAAATAGATCCCCACTCTCAAAGGTGATAACTACACGGAGTGAAAAAAAAGATTGACCTAACCTTCATCTTGGCTGAGGTGGACTGAATAGTCACCTTACCGTGTTCCACTAAGCCTGTGGCACCGGTGAGGGAGACAAACGAGGTTGATGCCGCTTGGGCAACCAAAGATAGGAATTTTGCATCCCAAAGAATGTTCTATGACCTTGAGCATAGGAAGTGAGTAACTACCAACAAGAAATGTTTGGCTGTGATAAAGAACACGATTAAGCCTGTAATTATGGGCTCAATCCCAGAGTGTGACACCATCACTGAGTACCTCGAAAGAATAAAGAGTCAGTTCACTGGTTCTTCAAAGATATATGCTACCCAGTTGATAAAGCAGCTGGTGACAGAGAGGTACTCAGGTAATGGTGGTATAAGAGAGCACATACTAAGGATGAGCAATTTGGCATCCAAGCTAAAACCAATGGATCTGAATTCCTTATCCATCTGATTTTTGCTTCCTTGCCAAAAGAGTTTGACACTTTTGTTGTCAACTACAACATACAGCCTGAGAAATGGAGCATGAAGAGGCTCATGGCTATGTGTGTGCAAGAGAAGAGAATGAAAGCTGCCAATGGTGGCACTATCAATTATCTGAAAGACAATAAGAAAAAGAATAATAATACTAACTTCTCCTCAAAGTCAAATGGAAAGGGTCCCATGTTATATTAGCCTCAGCAGATCAAGTTCACAGTAGAGAAAGACCAGTGTCTCTATTGTAAGAAGACGGGACATTATAAGAAAGATTGTCCCGATTACTTAAAGATGATTATGGCAAAGAAAGGTGAGAACATTATTACGTTCATAAATGAATCTCTGTATGTATAATATTCGAAATCTACTTGGTGGATTGACTCAGGTGTAACTGTTCATGTTGCTAATTCTTTACAGAGATTCTGTTCGATGAGGACTACGCAAAGAAGCGAAAGACATGTTAAAATTACAAAATGGAGTCCGAGCAGATGTTGAAGCCGTTGGCGATCTTTCTCTAGAGCTTGCTGATGGCTTCACACTTATACTTAGAGATGTTCTTTATGTTCTCTCGTTACAGAGAAACTTGATTAGTGTTTCATGCTTGGACAATGATGGATTTGATTGCTATTTTGGAAATGGCAAATGTAAGATAATATTTAATAATGCATGTGTTGGTCTTGCTATCTTACAAAATGAGCTTTATTTTTTATCACTATGTGATGATGTAAATGTTGTATGTGATGATGGGAACGTTGCGTGCGACAATGTGAATGTATCCTCGTCTGCGGATGTAAACAGAAAACGAAAGAGAGCTCACGATGCGATGTCGAAATTATGGCATTGTCGTTTAGGCCATATTTTGAGGGGAAGAATAGAAAGACTAGTTAAGAATAATATTCTTCCTCCATTAGAGCTCTTAGATTTAGAACAATGTAGAGAATGCATAAAAGAAAAGTATGTAAAGAAAATTAAGAAAGATGTCAAACGAAATGCAGTAATTTTATAGATTATTCACACAAACATCTATGGCCCGTTTCCTGTAAAGAGTGTGGATGGTTATGATTTATTCATAACATTCACGGATGATTACTCCTATTATAATTATATTTATCCAATCAAAGAAAAAACAAAAGCATTGGATAAATTTAAAATATTTAAGGTAAAAGTTGAAAACCAACACAATTTAAAGATTAAGATAGTCAGGTCCGACCGTGAGGGTACTATGATCGGCATACTCCATATGACTAAGTTCCTAGACCTTTTGCAAGGTTCTTACAGGAGAATGGCATAGTAGCCCAGTATTCTACACCGGGCGAACCTTAGCAGAATGGAGTAGCTGAAAGGCGCAATCGTACCCTGATGGATATGGTGCGCAGTATGATAAGTTACTCCACCTTACCGTTGAGCCTATGGATGGAGGCGTTAAAAACCACCATTCATATTCTCAATAGAGTACCAAGTAAGTCGATGCCCAAAACATCGTATGAGTTGTGGACAGGAAGAGTATCCTCACTAAACCACTTACGTGTGTGGGGGAGTCCAGCTGAGGCTAAAGTATTTAACTCAAACATTGAGAAACTAGATCCTAAAACAGCAAGTTGTCATTTCATTGGCTACCCAGAAAAGTCAAAAGATTTTCGTTTCTACTGTCCAAACAGACATATAAAGTTTGTGGAAATGAGACACGATGTCTTCCTAGATGATGAAATGATGAGGGGAGGATGGTAGTTCAAGAAATTGACCTTGAAGAGAAGCGGGTGTATGAGCCCACTCCAATGATTCATGAGCCATTTTTCTCACTACCTGTTGTCGCTGCACCAACAGTACAAGATACTGTGGTGACATCACCTGTTGCTATTCCGTCTGTGGCAACAATGAATGATGATGAGGAACCTGTTCTTCATGATCCTATAAAACCTATTGCCACACATGAGGTGGAGCAACAACAGCCTCAAACAGAAGATGTGCCAAATGTGGAGGCCCCTAGAAGGTCTCAAAGAGTTAGAAAATCAGTTATTCCTGCTGACTATGAAGTATACAATACTGAGGAATTTCAAATGAAGGATGATCCCACCTCATTTGAAGAAGCCATGAGAAGTGATCATTCATCAAAGTGGCTTGAGGCCATGGAAGATGAAATAAAATCTATAAATGCCAATAAAGTTTAGACTTGGAAATAATTTCTAAAGAAGCCAAAACAGTAGGCTATAAATGGGTCTACAAAACAAAACTTGACTCTCAAGGAAATATAGAGAGATATAAAGCGCGACTTATAGCAAAAGGCTTTACGTAAAGAGAAGAGATTGATTACAATAAGACCTTTTTCTCCAGTCTCATGTAAGGATTCCTTCAGAATAAAAATGGCATTAGTGGCACATTACGGTTTAGAATTACATCAGATGGATGTAAAGATGATATTTCTCAACGGTGACTTGGTGGAAAATGTTTACATAGCACAACCGAAAGGTTTTGTCGTGGAAGGAAAAGATCGAATGGGATGTCGCCTAAAGAAATCCATTTATGGATTAAAATAAGTTTCAAGACAGTGGTACTTGAAGTTTGATCAGACAATAAGGAATTTTTGGTTTAAAGAGAATGTTGAGGACAATTGTGTCTATGCAAAGTTTTAGAATGAGAAGTTTATCTTTCTTGTCCTATATGTGGACGACATCTTACTTGCTAGTTGTGATGTCAGTCTACTACTGGAGACAAAGAAGTTTTTGTCCTCAAACTTTAATATGAAAGATCTTGGTGAAGCTTCGTTCATTCTAGGGATCGAGATTCACCGAGATAGAGGTAAAGGGGTATTAGGACTGTCACAAAAGACATACATAGAAAGAATCTTAAAGAAATTCAGTATGCACAAATGTAGTCCCTCACCTGCTCCTATAGTCAAGGGCAACAGATATGGGGATTTTTAATGCCCTAGGAACCAATATGAGATCGATCAAATGAAAGCGGTTTCATATGCTTCAGCTGTCGGAAGCTTGCAATATGCTCAAGTATGTACGCGCCCTGACTTGACATTTGTTATCGGGTTACTTGGCAGATTCCAGAGTAATCCTGGAACAAAACACTAGAAATTAGTAAAGAAAGTCTTGCGTTATTTGCAATGAACGAAATGCCTCATGATGACGTATAGAAGATCTGATTCACTCCATATAGTGGGATATTCAGATTCTGATTATGCGGGAGATGACAGAAAATCTACGTCTGGATATGTATTTACTCTCGCAGGGGGAGCTATTTCATGGAAAAGCTCAAAGCAAACCGTCACTACATCGTCCACAATGTATGTCGAGTTTGTACCGTGTTATGAGGCAACGGGATAGGTGAACTGGCTAAAGAAGTTCATACCCGGTTTGAAGGTGATTGACGACATCTATAGACCATTAAGTTATACTGCGATAATAATCCGACAGTACAGTGTGCTCACAACAATAAGTTAAGTGGTGTTGCCAAACACATTGACATAAATTATTATGTTGTGAAAGATAAAGTCTGGGATCATGTCATAAATCTTGAACATATAAGTACCAAAAAGATGCTCGCGGATCCGCTTACAAAAGGCTTACCACCCAACGTGTTCAAAGAACATGTAGCCGGCATGGGTTTAAGGGAAAGCCTATAATTCCTGGACAAAAGAAGACACAAAGATAAGTATCTATTTCAGAACAGAGTGGTGTGTTGTAGCTGTTAAATCTATCGGCAATGGACCGTGACAATGAGACATGCTCTATGCGCTAATCTGTAATGAAATGAACAAAAGTAAATGATATGAAAATGAAAGATGAAAGGAGATCAAAGGGAAGATTGATAGATTGATCTCTAATTCTAACTGGACCCAACGGCCTAGTTGGGCCTTTGATTCGCGCCCTGATTGAGGGCGCCCAGCCCAATATGGCTGGAGGGCCCCTGTCACACTGCGCTATAAAAAGAGGTGGGGGCCGACGGTTCTTATCACGAGGTTCGCCTGAGCCAAGCTCTCCACCGACACCTAAACCCTAACCCGATCTAGAGAGGGGCGCAGCCAGTGTCGGGAAGCCACCAGCCGCGCCGCCCACTCCATCAACGTCGACATCTTCACCGCCCTCTTCACCGGCCGCCGCTGCCCGTGTGCACACTACACCGACGAACGTGATAGCGTCCTCTGAACCCTCCCCCTCTGCAGTGTCAGGTTCAACACCTTCTCATTTTCCTCTCTCTCTCTCTCTCTAGTTCTACATGTATTATGATGTACAGTGTCTTTTATCCCGAATAGAATCACTCTACCGGCTAGATCTATGATCCTAGTGATCCTATAGAGCTAACATGGATTACATCCCAGGCAACTTGCCTGGCGAGAAGCTTTCCCAGGCATACGCAGCCTGTTCGTTTGGCTGTGGCTTGTCGTAAACGATCGTAAATTTCTAGCCGGGACAGTATTTTTCTCTCACACAAACCAGCCAGTAGTACTTTTTTACGAATCAGTAACGATACGAACCAGCCAACCGAACAGGCTGACGATTTCGGACGCCTGGGGCTCCGATTGATGCCTGCACGAGCACGTGCCTGGGAGGGCAAGAAGCAAACATGCCCTAGATTTCTAGATGCTTGTGGCTTGATGCTGTTAGCTGAAGCATCCATCTGTCCATAGCAGTGCATACTTGATACGGAGTACATCTTTCTCTGTTTCTGTTAGTATTGTCCTTTTCGCCTGTGGTGCTACAGCCTGATCAATGCTTATTTTATTTAAAGAACTTTCCGTTTGGGGGAGTTACAAGGGCTCCTTTAGTAAAATAATTTGTATTATTATCTATTTATCTTACCTATAAAATAAAAGGAATACTGTTTCAGATCTTCATTGATACCCTGATGTAAACCTGTCTTCTTAATCATGCATGTTCACCTTCAATTATTTCTGGGCAAAGATGGGCGTGGATGATGCATTGTTCATCTTCCAACAAGAATAGCCAGAGTGTACAGGGCACATCACACGTCTTTCTGTGCGCATTTCAACGGTACTCATCCTTGGAGCATGCGTGTGTGAAGAAGTTATTTCAGGATGTTGCTTCTAGGTGTATAGATTTATTAAGTTCCCTATTACAATTGGGAATGCATATTAATGTGTTCTACGTAATTTTAATTCTGCGTAGCACCTATGTTCTATGGACTATGTCACTCTGGTAGGGTCTACAACTCGCTGCTGTTACCAGGATACAGCACAAGGAACTTTTTGACTTAATCTAACAATGTGGATAGCGTGCTCCCTGTAAAGATATAGTGTGCCTTCCATTTAAGGAAGACAATTCTTGATGAACTATAATCAATATTACTGCATAGTATTTTTTTAAGAATGACAATGGACGAAGAGTCCCTACCTGATATATTACCACAGATCCGGGGGGTTAGCCCAGTGGTGGAGGGTCTTGGACCCAAAAGAGTTGGCTGGGAGCCAGGGAATCACAAGGTAAGAAGCATAAGGCGAGTAGAGTTACATTGGAAACAAGGACCTCCAATTGCTAGTGCCTCTTGTAGTTATCAGTGGTTGTTCGAACTTTAGGATAGTATATAAGTTGTGGATCCGTGCCTTTGTTTTCGTATGACATTAATGAAATCTATTGAAGCGATATACTAATCTATGATGGATTTGATAGCACTTTTTTTTTAGAAACATATCATCTTTAGGCCTTGTTCGTTTGATTCCCAAAACATGGGGTTGAACTGTTGAAGAGGACTGTCTGCCTGTTTATTCCATCCCCGATCCAAGTGGAATGGAGGGGATCGAAGAGGATTTAAACCCCTATAAGAGATTGACAAGATCTAAAACTTTATAGTTTTCATTAAGTTTATAGCTTGAAATTCAAATTTTTGAATGTTTCAAATGATCTCGGATGGAACACCCTATATTAAAGGTGTAGAGCTCGACGAGATCTAAAACTTTGTAGTTGAAATTTTTTCCATTCAACATTATTTAGAAGCCTAAGTATTCAATATGAGATTTGTACATGTGTCATTTGATTTTTAGACAACTCCTTGTGTGCCACTCTGTAACCAACAGTGCTAACTAGAAAGTTAATACCCACCTGATGGAAGTGTCATCAGGGGAAAGAACAATTTTAAAGTTGATATAGATGTCACAGTGAACTTTTCATTGGTACATACATATGGGTCAACCATCTTTTTCAATGGCACACATCGAGCTGTTCGGCTGATGGTTTCTACGGCTGATAAGCCGACTGAAGTTGATTTCTTGTGAGAGAAAAACATTGTTCCATGGCTAATAAGACAGGTTGATAAGTCCAACGTACTAGCATCCCATATACTAGTAGTTATATATGAGTGTGGTGAATTTATATATTTAATGTATCTGAATCCGATACTCAAAATTGGATATTTTTTTACATATATATGGGATACATATCAATATCCGACGCATCTGACACTATCAATATTGGACTCTAAAACCGGAAATAAATATCCATATTCAGTATCCATAATATCTTATCTGTCTGATTTCATCCATATTTGGAATGCATGTAACTAATTGTTTTTCCTTGTCAACGCATCATGCTACTTTGATGTCAAATGAAAAATGTTTCATGCCAATGATGAAAGGAATTCCAGGCACAGGGATCATACCTTGCTCATGAGTTGTGTGTGAGAGGACAGGATACGAATGCTTGATGCGGCCATGGCACGAATTTTGTGGCAGAAAGTTAGCATTCGTTGCTTATTGTTGTCAACTCTTGCCCAGGGAGGAAAAAGGATACCTAGGTTTCTGCCTCTTTTTTCCTGAAGACCCGGGCTGGCTTTTGGTCATTCAGGCACAGTGAACACGGCATCAACAGTGCATGTGCACCATCTATGATTCAATGTGTTGCTTACTTGCTTATATGCTTGTCAAATTTACCGTGCAGTGCGTGTGTCTCGCAAGACTGAATTCAGTCGTGGTCACGAACTCACGATATCTCAAGGGTGAAGTGGCGGAGGAATGACGAATCAATTTCTACTCTGCTTTATCATACATGGGGCCATGGGGCCGCATCAATACCGGTACATGCAGGAAAATCATGGCAGCCTTGGTTAGACCGGTCTCAGTGAGAGTTTTATTATAGTTTAATTTGTATTTAATAGCCCACGTCATATATATAATTTTGATGACATGACAACGTTTTAACGAAGAGAAAGAAGAATTGGATTTAGCACAGTTACCAACTCTCTATGAGTTATAGAATAAAATGTTTATAAAACTATGGAATGAAACTTTCCTTTAAGAGTGAATATTTCATTCAAATTTTATTTCATTCTATATGACACGATAGTCTTGGAAACACGGACGAAACGGACGAAACTCTCTTATGACGCTGGACTCACGGTCACGGGCATGCCACCATCAAAAGTACGTACGCCGCTGAGCGCTGAGGCGTAAGTTAAGAGTGCAGTAGTACTGCACCATAGTCCGTAGCTTGTACGTATAGTGTTAACAGCTGGTAGGAACGCCTGGAATTACGACGATATCGATATATGATGGGGAGAGAAATGCTGCTACTAGGAGCATCGAAAATGCGATCCAAAGTTAATGCTTGACAACGCTGTTTCTTCTTCTCACAGTAGTTGCTCACCGAACAGTGAAGTGAGTACCCAGGTCAAACCAGCAAGCCCGGCCTTGCCCGACACTTGGGCATGACATCCAAATTCCAAGTTTTTTCACTCTCTCTTCATCACATCAATTTTTAGTCGTTTGCATGGAGTATTAAATGTAGGTAAAAAAATAACTAATTACACAGTTTAGTTGGAAATCACGAGATGAATCTTTTGAGCCTAGTTGGTCCACAATTGGACAATATTTACCAAATAAGACGAAAGTGGTACTATTTATCGGGTTGAAATTTTTTCGCAATCTAAACGAGGCCTTGCCAAGCTCAACTGAAAGAAAAAAGAATGCGCCCGCTGGCGTGGCAGCGGGGCAACCGATCGATCGCGCGTCCGACGAACTGGAACAGTGGAGCCTGGCGCCGGAAAGGGGTCTCGCCCCGGCTGCCCGTTTTCCCTTTCCCAACGTCCACGGGACCGGGACAGGCCCGTGCCGTCCAGCACCCCGGAAACAGCGACGCGCTCGCCGGTGCCGCGCGCCTCAATAACTTCCGCTCCCTTTCGCGCCAACCGAGCAACCCCCGGCGGAGCGGTGGCAGACGGGAGAGAGCAGGGGCTGGGCGGCTGGCGCTGCCGCTCTCGCTCATTTGCTCGGCCCAACCGACACCAACCGGGCGCCAGCCAACGCATTTAACGCCTCCCAACCACGACAGGATCGAGCGACCGAGGCAGTGCAAGGTAGCTGCCCGCCGAGCGACGCCACCCCCGCCATCTCTTTCGGCAACCGCGCCCGCGAGCGAACCCCAGCTGCCATGCCGGCTCCTCCTCGGCTTTCGGCTCCTCCCATGCGATGGCCGGCCGCCCAGTAACTGCGACCACAGCCCAGCCACTGAACCACACACACGCCACAGTTTGGTTGTCACCAGAACACAGCTGCCTGACTGCTCGGCTGCTGCCAGCCCTTGCGCACCCACACCCACCTGACGTGCGCCTCGCATTCAGTGCCCCGATCGACGAAGCCGTGGATGGCCGAGTCCGGCACGCGACATGCCATGGCGTGGCTGCGTGGCGGAGAGCGTGACGTGAGGCCTCGGCTGATGGGCTGATAAGCGCTGAAGCTGATTTTCGATTTGTTGTGAGAGAAAAACACTGTTTCATGGCCGATAAGTCAGGCTAATAAGTTCAAGCGATGCGCTTCACCACCCCCCGTCATCTCGGGGCCTACCAGAGCCGTCCGATGTTGGATCATGCATGGTCATGAGGTCATGGCTGATGATCATGAATGCATGCAGAGGAGCTCCAAGATGTTGTGAGGCGTGGAGCACGAACAGAGGTGCTTCGCGAAGCCTGGCTTCAAGGAAGAGAGCCCTTGTTGCGGGAAGGTTGTCGCCATGCCAACTGCATTGCATTTAACTTGGGGGTACCAAAAAAGAGATTGAGACTTTTCTTAATGGTACGGCAAATATGGACACCAAGGTGGGGATGTGAACATGTGCAAGCCTGTCCGCGTCAGCAGTCGTCTCGTGTACAATGGGAGCATGAGTTAATAGTTGTACAGTACTAGGTGGTGACCTTCAGTATGCCTCACCCAGACCCAGGCACCAAAAAAAAACTCTTCAAGTATCAGCATGAAGAACAGCAAGGAAAAAGAAAGGAAGGCTCTGACAAGTAACAAGTTGAGCTGCGCAATCGAGTCTAATAAGCGTGCAATGCTAAGTGCATTTTTATAAGACTTCTTTTCTTGTTAGAAATGGATAGATCATGAGTAGCTCGTGTTACGCAAGTGTCAGCGACTGGCAAAGCATTAACCAACGCTATCTCCCGTAGTCTCGTCATCAGGTCCATGTGCAATCTCAATGAATACCCCCCATCGCATCACTTGATCCCAACCAATCTCACAGGATAAACTATTCTACAAGTAAGTGACAGGAAATTAACAGGCAGAGATGATTGGTTGAACAACTATCAGGAGAATGCATGTATCCCTTTCACTGGTTACAACATGGATTACAATTTACAAGTGCTCGACTCCTTCCCATTGAAGCAAATTCTAATCACCCAGTCCCCTGGGATATGATAATTTTGACAGTACGCCCACGTGAACACATCCAGCAAGAACCAATTTTAATCTCCCTGTGATGATCATTCCTCGTGTGATACTTGCAACAATCAGAGTATATATGGATCTTTCTTCTTCTTCTTACCATTTTTAGTAGAAAAGAAAAAAGGAAGAGAAGAGAAGAAAACAGCAGAGAAGAAGGAACAAGAACAGCAAAACCAAATTTTAAGCGAAATGCTTCTCTGGACGTACAGGGGGGACAGTACGGCGGCGGCGGTGGAGCTCGCTCCTTGTCGTAGCCGTAGCCCGTAGGTCACAGCTTGACGACCTCCGGGACGTCGACGGGGTAGCGGTGGATGCAGTCGTCCCAGGGCCCGTTGGTGGGCGTCTTGATGCTGCGGAGGCACTTCCAGACGGCGCTGTTGCACTTGAACCCGCTGCCGAATCCGATCTGCCAGACGCGGTCGCCGCGGCGCATGCGGCCCTTGGCCTCGATGTAGGCGAGCTCGTACCAGAGGGAGCTGCTGGACGTGTTGCCGAACCGGTGCAGCGTCATGCGGGACGCCTCCACGTGGCGCGGCGACAGCTGCAGGTTCTTCTGCAGCTCGTCGATGACGGCGCGCCCGCCCGCGTGGATGCAGAAGTGCTCGAACGCCAGCTTGAAGTCCGGGATGTAGGGCTTCCAGGTCTTGTTGATGAGCTTGCGCCCCACCAGGCGGAAGAAGAAGAGCAGCTGCTCCGACATGGGCAGCACCAGCGGGCCGATGGTGGTGATGTTGGACTTGAGCGCGTCGCCGGCGATGGACATCAGCTCCTTGGACAGCGAGATGCCCGAGAAGCCCTGGTCGTCCTCCTCCTGGTACACGCACCGGTACGCGCGGTCGTCCGCGCCCTTGTGCGTCCTCACCACGTGCACCAGCCGGTACTTGGCGCGCCGGGCCTCGCGCCGCCTGTTGGACAGCAGGATCGCCGCCGCGCCCATCCGGAACAGGCAGTTGGGAAGCAGCATGTCGCGCCGGCTCCCCTGGTAGAAGTTGGGGGTGATGATCTCGGTCGACACCACCAGCGCGTTCGAGTTCGGGTGCACCTGTGTTTGTGTGTGTGTGTGTGTGTGTGAGAGAGAGAGAGAGAGAGAGAATTAGAAGGAATTAATCGACCTACTACTAGTAGTAGGTGGTCAGTTAATTACTAATTATTACCTGGAGCATGTCCCGCGCGAGGTCGATGGAGATGAGCCCGGCACTGCATCCCATCCCCGACAGGTTGAAGCTCCGGATGTTGCTCCGGAGCTTGTACTTGTTGATGATCATGGCAGAGAGCGATGGCGTCGGCGAGAAGAGGCTGCAGTTGACGACGAGGATGTCAATGTCCTTGGGCTTGAGCCCCGTGCGGCGGACGAGGTCGTCGATGGCGGAGAAGATGACGAGCTGCGCCTCGGCGCGCGAGGCCTCCATGCTGGGGTTGGGCGGGATGTAGTGGTTGGCGGGCGGGAGGCACGTGTCCTCGCCGAGCCCCGAGCGCTCCAGGATCCTGGTCTGGAAGCGCACCCTCTTGTCGTCGTCGCTGATGAGGCGCGTGTGCTCCATGAAGGTGGCGAACGGCACGCGGCAGCTGGCGGGGGGATTGTAGCAGGCGTAGTCCACCAGGTACACGGGCCTGGGGCGCGACATCACGTACACGGTGACGACGAAGACGACGAGGAACGCGGAGCAGAGGATGTGGACCAGGTCCAGCTCCAGCGACCGCCACAGCGAGAGCAGCTCGCCGGGGCCGAGGCGCGCCAGCTCCAGCGCTGTGGCGGCCATCACCGGCACCAGCAGCAGCGTCAGGAAGTGGTTCACCAGGTACTGGTACCCGAGCTTGACGTACTTGAGGTTCACCGACCCGGAGAACACGCCGCCGGTCGGCATGTTGTTGTTGCCCGCCTGCTGCTGCTGCTGCTCTCGGCTGCTATCGCTCGGCGCGGCCGGCCGGCTCACCAGTCTTCCCGCCCACTCTGCCTGCTCACGACTAGCTAGCCTTCGCCTCCTGCTCTCGGCAGCGTCTTGGCGGGGGGCGCTGCAACCAAACCAGCGTGCCGTGTGTTGCGCACAGCTGAAGAAAAGAGCTTGCTTCCCTAGCCGGGTGCGTTGCGGTGCGGTGTTTGTGTGTTTGTTTGCGAAGGAGGTGGTGCCGTGGTGGGGTCTTAATATAGCGGGGGAGCCGCGAGCGAGCGCGAGGGACGCCCCTAATTAAATCGGGAACGTATCCAAATAAATCGGGGGCAGATGGGTAGTTTAAATGAGAGCCCGGCTACCGCCACCAACCAGAGCCCAGAGAGAGTTAGGAGGTTGGCGCCTGGTCTTGTAGCAGGGCCCGCCGACTGGCTGCTCCGGGCCGGGGCGGTTGCTCGCTCGCCTTGCACTTGCAGGCTGCAGCAGCCCTTGCCCGCTGCACACGCGCACACAGGGTTCTCTTTTTCTGCTCGGCGCCGCTCGAGCGTTGGTGAGCAATTTCGGGAAAACAGCGACCGCGGTGAGAGGATTAACGAGTGCGATAACTGGTGAATGAACTCGATCGGTCTCCTGTGGACTATGGTCAGAGGAAGGTACGTACTGTACTACCTACGGTTTCACGGCTTTGCCTAGCGCAACTTGGATCAGCAGTTAATGGCGGATATCGATGGGCCGTTTGCCAACCGCCAAGGTAACATCAGATATGAAAGCGTCGGAACTCGAAAACAGATGTTCGCCTGATGGTTTAGTTCAAGCGAACGAGGCGCCGCATGCACGGTCGGTCAGACTGTCTCGGTATCAGTAGATACGCTCGTTACCTGGATCATATGTATGTATGAATAAAAGAAATACATGGTTTTTCAGAGGACGACACCTCATACGGTCAGTCAGATTGTCTCGGGAATACATGACGAATTGCATAGATGGTTTTTTGCCCGCTCCAAACAGCTTCCAGAGCTTCTCCCTCGTCGCTTTGCAGTTTGCACGGCCAACATGATTATCGATATGAGCTAAACCTAGCTGGTATCAATAATGGATCACATTTACAGCCCAGGGCTTATCAGTCAGCCGACAATATTTTTCTCTCACAACAAACCAGCATCAGCCTGGTTTATCAGTCCAGAAACCAACCAGCGAACAGTCCGTATCAAATTTAGGCATATTTTAATTTAGTATTTCAAAGAAATAGATGTAACAAGCAGCATGTGAAGATGTCATCCATTATTGATGCTAAACTATGCATACTAATAACAACAACCGCTAGCTAACATGACCATCACATGAATGAGAAACATTAACAGAGTTATTAGATTATACTCCCTCCGTAAAAAAAAAGTGTTGCTATGGTATTTGTGTTGGTTAAACTTTTCTAAATCTGATTATAGGTTTATAGAAAATAATAAAGCAATATTTATATCTCTAAATAAATTTATTATAAAAATATATTTAGCGATTTATCTAATGATACTAATTGTGCACCATAAAAAATATGTTTTTTTAAAAAAAATCCAAAAATACTTTGCGTCACAGGACATCTATAAATTCTAAATCAGAGAAACACCGAAAAAGAGTGCATCCAAACGCACCATGACGCTCATAAATCAAAATATTTTAGAAAATTATGGTGTTTTAAAATTCCAAAAAATACTTGGCGTCACACGGCATCTAAATTGTAGATCGTAGAAACACCGAAAAAGAGTGGGAAATATTCGTTGTTTGCCTAGCACAGCTTCTTGGCCCGTCAGTAAGTGGTGATACCGATTGGCCGTTTGCCAACAGCCCAGCTAGTCGAAGTATGGAAACTTGAAAACTAAAAAACCGTCGGATTTCAGCAGACCACAGGTACCATGGACTACCATTAGTATTTATTAATCAGTGTTACTTCTGTCCGAATGTTTTACAATTTAGCCATTTTTTGAAAGTTTTCCACAAATAGACTCCTGACGGAAAGAATTTAGAAAATGAACCCTTAGCTCGGCGCCATTGATGCTGGCACCGAGGTAGGCGCCATCATCTCTGGCGCCGAGCTCCTAGGCACGGTGGATGATCTGGTAGGAAGCTCGGCGTCGTAGATCTTGGCGCCAACGTGAATGGCGCCGAGCCTTTAATACCTATTGGGCCTGCGCATTTCCTCTCTTCTTCTCCCTCTCGCCCGCGCCGCGCCACCGCCCTCTGCCGCCGCTGCCGCCGCCCTCGCCCGCCGCCGCGCCGCGTCGCGCCACCGCGCGCGTGACTTGAGGCCGCCCCGCGCGCCCAGCGGACGGCCTCCGCGCCGCGCCGCCTCCGCCGCCCTCCACCGCCGGCCTCGTCCCGCCTTGCCGCCATCCAGGCCGGCGTGGCTCCCGCGCGCCGCCGCGTGCCACCGCTGTCGTCGGCCGCGCCACCGCCGACCCCGCCACCTGCAGCGGTCAGCCGTGCCATCGTCGGTCCGTATTGTCGGCCTGACCCAAGCCCATCGTCCGCTGCGACTCCGTCGACATCCGCGGAGCAGTCATTGGAAAAGGTAAAAATTATGAATATGCAATGTACCTACTTAGTTGGCATTTGTTATTTACTAGTTAATGTGATGACTCGGGTAGTTGATTTAGTTAGTGATCTAGTGAGATATATATGTAGATAGATAGTAACATAGATACATAGGTTCATAGATATAGTTAGATAGCTACATTGATATATAGCTACATATTTAGTTAACTACATATGATCTAGCTATTTAGTGAGTACACTGTATATATATACGTAGTTATTATCTTGATTACTTAGTTTGTAGCTAGAAAGTACTTGTTAGGTACTATCTATCGTCTAATTTTGACTAAAGGATATGTGTTTTGTTACGTGTTTGAACTAGATGGACAACCTAGTGACCATATATCATGGAGGCACCGTTGAAAACGATCGCTGTGGATATATTGAGTTTCTTGATATGCAAAGCATGCCTGTGCTATTCAATGATAGGCCTTTATTTAGTGAGATGGTTGCAAAGGCTTGGGAGGAGTTGCATTGCCTTGGAGATGATGACATTGCAGTTGATGGTGTACTGCACCTAGGTTCTCCTCCGAACGTCTTTAGGGGAATGATCTCAATTGGTTGTGCGGGTCAGTAGCAGCAGAAGAAGCACAGCGTCGATCGTCGACCGGACGTTGGCGCTGAAACGACCAGACGCTGGCTGGCTACGTCCGGTCACACTAACATGGTCATGCACAGGGGAAACACCAAGTGACCGAACGCTAGGTGAGTCCGGTCGAGCATGACCGGACGCGTTCGGTCGTGAAAAATCGTCTCGAGATGCTTACTGGAAACGACCGGACGCTGAGGTCCAGCGTCCGATCACTTCGCAGCAGCGCATCCAGTCATCACTTGACCGTTGAGATCGAGCACTCAGTATTTGAAGAGAGGGGACTTGTGGCACGCATCGCGTGACCGGATGCTGAGGTCCAGCGTCCGGTCGATATGACCGGAGCGTCCGGTCACCCTGTGTTGTGCCCAGTGAAAGGGTACAATGGCTCTATTTCGTGAGGGCTTCTATTTAAGCCCCATGGCTAGTTCAAGCTCACTCTCTTGGCCATTTGCATTGACATAGCAACCTTGTGAGCTTAGCCAAAGCCCTCACACTCATCTCCATCATTGATCCATCATTGATTCATCATTTTTGTGAGATTAGGAGAGAATCCAAGTGCATTACTTGAGTGTTTGCATCTAGAGGCACTTGCCGTTCGTGTTTCGCTGTAGGATTCACTTGTTACTCTTGGTGGTTGCCATCACCTAGACGGCTTGGAGCAGCGAGGATCGTCGAGCGGAGGGTGGTGATTGTCTCTGGCTCTGATCGTGGTGATTGTGAGGGGTTCTTGACCTTTCCCCGGTGGAGATCCAAAAGGTACTTTAGTAAATTGCTCGTGGCTTATGTGATCCTTATCTTGTGTTGGTTGTGCGGCACCCTATTAAGGGTTTTACGTGTGAAGCCAATTAGCGCGTGAACCTCCAAGTGAGTAAATCGCCACAACAAGGACTAGCTTGCCGACAAGCAAGTGAATCTCGGTAAAAAATCATTGTGTTCATCATTGATTCCGAGGTGATTGGTCTTCATTGTTATTCATCCTTGTGATTGATTGGCTTCTTCATCTATACGGCGGTATAAACAAATTGCTCACTCTCTTTACATTACCGCAAACTAGATGCTCTAACTCATTGCATATGCATTTAGGATCTAGTGAAGTGCTAATACCCTTGAAAATGTTTGTGAAAATATGCTAACATATGTGCACAAGGTGATACACTTAGTGGTTGGCACATTTAAGCAAGGGTGAAGAAGTTAGAGGTGAAATGGAGTTGGTCGCAATGACGCTGGCGTCGGTCAACTGACCGGATGCTGGGTCACTCTGCGACCAGACGCTGAAGGGCTGCGTCCGGTCAAGTTATCGGATGGTACAGTGATTAGGGTTAAGCACCGGATGCTGGGCTGTGTCCGATCAAGCATGACCGGACGCGTTCGGTCGACAAAAACTCATTTTGGACCCTTACTGTAAATGATCGGACGCTGAGGGTCCAGCGTCTGGACAACTCTGTTGGAGCGTCTGGTCAACATGTTGACCATTGAGATCAAACATTCATCGTTGAACGTAGGAGACACGTGGTCGCCATCGGGTGACCGGATGCTGAGGAGCAGCGTCCGGTCAGTTGGACCGGAGCATCCGGTCAGCCCGTGTTATGCCCAGTGAAGGGGTATAACGGCTCTATTTCGATGGGGCTTCTATTTAAACCCCATGTCCGGCTGTAGCTCACATCTTTGGCCATTTTTATTGACATAGCAACCTTATGAGCTTAGCCAAAGCCCTCCCACTCATCTCCATCATTGATTCATCATCATAGTGAGATTGTGAGTGAATTCAAGTGCATTGCTTGAGTGTTTGCATCTAGAGGCACTTGGTGTTCGTGTTTCGTTGCGGATTTCACTTGTTACTCTTGGTGGTTGCCGCCACCTAGATGGCTTGGAGCAGCGAGGATCATTGAGCGGAGGGTGGTGATTGTCTCCGGCTCCGATTATGGTGATTGTGAGGGGTTCTTGACCTTTCTCCGGCGGAGCACCAAAAGGTACTCTAGTGGATTGCTCGTAGCTTGTGTGATCCTCATCTTGTGTTGGTTGTATGGCACCCTATTGAGGGTTTGGCATGTGAAGCCAATTAGCGCGTGAACCTTCAAGTGAGTGAATCGCCACAATGAGGACTAGCTTGCCGGCAAGCAAGTGAATCTCGGTAAAAAATCATTGTGTTCATATTTGATTCTGAGGTGATTGGTCTTCATTGTTATTCATCTTTGTGATTGATTGGTTCATTCATCTTCACGGCAGTATAATCTTCTTGACCACTCTCTTTACATTATCGCAAACTAGTTGACAAGCTCTTTAGTGTAGCTAGTTGTGAGAGCTTGCTTGGTTGGTTGGTGTGGCTCTTTAGTTAGCCTTTGAGAGTACACTAACATAGGGTAGTGTCATAGCTCTTGTGTGAATCGACACTATCTAAACTAGAATTATGGTAGGTGGCTTGCATTTTGAGTAGGCTAGCGCAACACTTGCTTCGCTTCATAATTATCTAATTATTTTGTTAAGTGTTGTTGTAGAAATTTTATTAGGCTATTCACCCCCCTCTAGCCATTAGGACCTTTCAGGAGGGACGAGGGTATCTTTGCTAGACGCGTCGGGGTATAATTCTCGAGAACGACCTCATTTTCGCCAAAACTCCTCCCGAAACATTTCTTGCATCTAACAAAATAAATGTAATTTAACAAACATAAATCAAAACATCACAAATAAATGACAATGAGAACCATAACTACAATACAACCAATTTTGTTCTAAGAAACGAAAGCAGTTAACATTAAACCCTAAACCTAGGGTTTCCCATTTGATGCACAACAATGAACCCATAACATAACTACATGCGTCTAGGTTTGCTAGCTATTTCCACGCCTTGGCATCATCCAACGGTTGTATAATATATATATTGAGGGATATAATGAAACCCTAAGTAATAACGATTCTTAGGTTGAAAATCTGACTAATATATACCGAATCGATGCAAAAAAAACTAGGAGGGGAGCGAGGATACCTTGCTCTCGAAGATTTATGGATCAAATCAAGGTTTTCAAGGTCCAATATGTTGATTCGTGAGGTAGGGTGAAGTAGGGAGAGAAAAAACCCGAGAGGGAAGAGAAAGAAGAGGAAGAACACTCGGGCAGGAAGGTTGGGCCAGGGTTAAATCCAGGGAGCTCAGCGTCAGTCACTCTAGCGCCGAGCTCGGCGCCGTAGATCTTGGCACCGAGCTCCCTGCCATATCATCCACCATGCCCAGGAGCTCGGTGCCAGAGATGATGACGCCGAGCTAAGGGTTTATTTTCTAAATTCTTTCCGCTAGGGGTCTATTTGTGAGAAACTTTTAAAAAAAGGGCTAAATTATAAAAAATTCGGCACTTCTATCAACAAGCTAGGCTAGTCGTTGGAGCACTTCATGCCATTACAAATGCTAGTACCGTAGTGTGAGCAGCAGGGACCAACCAATCTTCAGAGATTTTTGGAAAAAAAGACACGCGGGAGAAGTGAGGGAAACCGGTGACCACGGCTCAAATAAACTGATCGTTCATTGGTTTTTTTCTCGAATACGCAAAAGATTTACGTATCATAGGAGGTCATACAGTTGTGAGTGCCTTAGGAGGTCATACAGTTGTGACTACACCTTTTTGAGCAGACTGTTTCGAACTTTGATATTACATAAAAGTGAACAATTGAACTAAGAGCAGCGTAGTAACCTACGAAGTCGGGTGTCTCCGCTACTGGCCGTGCGACCCTGCTTCGTCATCTGAGAAGAGTCTTCTACCAGTCCTAGCATTGGTCACTGGGAACAGCTTGTCCTGTGCTTCCACTTCGCTCGACGTCAAGTTCCCTACAAATAAGTCATCGTATGCTCGCTTGGACACGGATGAAATTGGAGCTGCTAGTGGTGCAAAGCCCATCCTCTGCATGAGGAGCACCTCGCCCTGCTTGGAGGTTAGAATGTGTGCCAGCGGCTGAGCGGCAATCCGTCTTCTCCTTTTTGGTAGGGGTTGCCTTGTGGTTGCCACCTTCTGCCTTGGTGGGCTGGTGATTAATGGCGTCATTTGCTTGAGCTGCACCTCCTCGGTGAACCATGCAAGATGCGGGGTAGCTTCATGTGGTGTGGGCATCATGTCATTGGGGTGGTGCAGTCATCTGTGACGCCGGGTGGTCCCACCCGTGGTGGCGTGAGATGTGGTGGCCCCTGCACTGTTGACAACAGAGACAAGTTTGTCATCCACTAGGCAGCCGTCGATGAGGAATAGGTGTCCACCAATAGTGCATTAGCCTCCTGAGTGGTTGCCGCCTGAGTAGGCAGACACTCAGGTGTTGCTGTTCTCATTGGTCGGCTCACGACCAGCGAGGTGGCAAGCTCCTCCAACATCGGGTCTAGCGATAAGTTGCGACACGATGCGAGTAGAAGAGACATTTAAAGCATCTGTCACGAAGCTCTATGGGAATCCTCTGTGCCTACGGCAGTTGCTTTTAGTGATGCTCAATCGAGGCGGTCACAGGCTACATCTCCTGTCGTGGGAGGATCTTTGCCACCCATCGGCGTTGGGGACAGAGACCCTTCCGTGGCGACCAAGGCTCTAGCGGGCTGGGATACAGCGATCCAATGGTTGAGCAGGCAGACCGTGCACCAGTTAGGGCATGGCCAGCTACGTCTCCTCCGTCTTCGACCAGGTCCCTACCGTCCAGCGTCCATCACGCCATGACCCCGAATCATGACCGGACGAGTCTGGGCATGTGGCGGGGACGCATCAACCGGCTTTGTCTAGTGATGAATGATGTCGAGGTAGGTTGTAGGGTCATCGTCGTTAGACTCCTCGGACTCCTCTCCGTCATCGTCCGCCCATCGACGGCTCTTCGTGCGCCCACCAGAGAAGCAACCAGGTGGAACGCAGCCGTATCTGGTGAGAGAGGGGAGGGGCTGTGGGAGGCCTAAGGTGCCAGCGTCTAGCAGGATGACGCGCTCTGTGATGTGCTCGCTCCCCCACTCCCTATCATGGGCGACAGACTACCGTCAGGCGCGGCCGACGCCTCGGCTGCCAGTGACCTAGGCGAGGTGGCCATAGCGATGACAACCAGCTTAGGCGATAGAGGGGGTGGGGGGGTTACTAGTGGAGGGCTGCACCAGCCGCCACGGCGCGCCGCTGACCAAGAGGACACGAACCCAGATGAGGGCCGTGCGGCTCAAGATTCGTCCCCACTGGGGCTTCCCAACACCGGCTACTGCTGCTGCCGTTGGGGCGCCGAGGTGGGTTCCACGGCCTTCTATGTGATGCGGCCACCGTCCTCCTTGCCACCGGCGACCGTGGTGGAGCCCATTGGTGTTGAGGTGGCCAGCTGGGGCTGCTCGCCACACGCCCGAGACCTGCACTCCGTAGATCCCACGCGAGGGAGAGGTGTGGAGAGGGCGGCGCCCGCAGGGGGCGAGGGGGCTGCGTCGCCGACGGTGGAGGCCCTCTCCATGGCGTGCCACGGGGGAGACACAGGCGGCAGCTGTGGCACCTACTCATCACGTGGCCCAGCCCCTTATCTCACGCGCTTAGGCGCTCCTGCAGACATGGACACGAATGCATGTGGGTGAGGAGAGGAGGGGAGGTAGGGGGTGAGGGTAGAGGTGGGAAGGGGAGCCCCTAGGGTTGGGAGGGAGCCCGCATATGAACCAATCCTGATCGTTCATCGTTGCATCTGTGCTGGAACTGATCAAATCATATGCCTAAGCTAGTAGTAATTAATCAAAGGTACAGAAGTTTGCTTGAAATAATAGAAAAGAGAGGCTCAAATATGACTACAGCACATGTTTCCCACACGTTGTTCCCGCCGCATATCGGATCAGCCGATCAGGTCTCTGCACAATTTAAACAGAAATTACGTAAAACAAATAAGGCTGGTAAGAGGGAAATTTCTCTTTGTACAGTTTATTTAGAAATGCAGAAGAAAACATAGTGCTCTAGGTCTTCTCTTAACGGTCACCAAATTCCTCAGGTAGAACACGCCTTAATCCATGAAGCTTGTCTACTCACATGGACGGTCACGAACCAAGTGCCAGGCTCACATGGTCACGTCATGAACCTCTGAATCATACGCCACAGATTCAAGTGCTTAAACGTAACAGGACACTACCTAAGGAATTTGCATGGCCTAGCAAGAGCAAGACGCAAAAAGTTTATATGCATTTCATAATGCCGGGGCCCGCCCCTGATTGATTATTCAAATATGGGACATACTCCCCACTTTATATCCGGAATGTCATTTGCAACATATTTTTATGTTTAACATGCAGGAAAGCTACATCTGTACCATGAGATCAGGAAAAACACGCTCCTGAGAGCTACTTTACTCAGATAAGTCAAGAAACAACCTGGTTTGATCAAAAAAGAACCCCGATGAGGTACGGCAAGAACCAAGACAAGCTTAGAAAGAACCCAGATTGATCTAAAAAGAACCCCGATAAGGTGCGGCAAGAACCAAGAAAAGCTTAGAAAGAATCCGGATTGATCAGAAAAGAACCCCAACAAGGAGAGACAGAGATCAAGTCAAGATCAGAAAGAACCCATATTGAAGAAAAACAACCCAGACAAGTTGGGAACAGAAATCAAGACAAAAAAGAACCTGGAGTGATCAGAAAACAACCCGGATGAGGTACATACAAGTTCAGAAAGAACCTAGACGAAGTGCAAACAACCTGGAAGAGGTACATCAAGAACCAGAGAAGTCTAGAAACGACCTGGATGAATAAAAACAACTCAGAAGAACATCACGGCTTAGTCAAACACTAAGCTCGGGGGTTCGGCATTCGCTTCAACTACGCTCGGGGGCTCGGATTTAAAGACGAAGGACCAAGAATACAAGAACTCAAGACTACAATAAACGACAACACATCAAGACCCTTCATCTGATTTCTTTTCGAAAGAAAAGAACTCGGAGAAGGCTCGAGGGCTGCGGGATACATAACCCCAGAAATTTTTGAAGACAAGAATCTAGACCCTCCAACTTTTGCAAGCAAAAGCAAGAGGCTCGGGGGCTACACTCAGTGAGTGCAATTTTTACGAGCCCCGCACTCCATAGACCCCGCACGAGGGAGAGGTGTGGAGAGGGTGGCGGCCATAGGGGGCGAGGGGGCTGCGTCACCGACGGTGGAGGCCCTCTGTATGGCGCACCATGGGGGAGACATGGGCGGCGGCTGTGGCACCTGCTCATTGCGTGGCCCAGCGCCGTATCGCACGCGCTTAGGCGCTCCCACAGACACGAACGCGGATGCACGCGGGCGAGGAGAGGAGGGAAGGCAGGGAGGTGCGGGGAGAGGTCGGAGGAGGAGGCCGGCAGCGCCAGGGCGTCCTCCGCCGCCGATGGTGGCGGCACTGGGTAGGGTTTGTCGCGTGGCCCAGCGCCGCATCGCGCGTGCTCGGAAGCTCCCATGGACACGCGTGGGTGAGGAGAGGAGGGGGAGGTAGGGGGTGAGGGGAGAGGTGGGAAGGGGAGGCTGCAGGCGGCGGTGGTAGTGGCGGTGGTGGCGGCGGGGAGGAAGCCAGGAGCCCCTAGGGTTGGGAGGGAGCCTGCATATGAACCAATCCTGATCGTTCATCGTTGCATCTGTGCTGGAACTGATCAAATCATATGCCTAAGCTAGTTGTAATTAATCAAAGGTACAGATGTTTGCTTGAAATAATAGAAAAGATAGGCTCAAATATGACTACAGCACATGTTTCCCACATGTTGCCGCCGCATATCGGATCAACCGATTAGGTCTCTGCACAATTTAAACGGAAATTACGTAAAACAAATAAGGCTGGTAAGAGGGAAATTTCTCTTTGTACAGTTTATTAAAAAACGTAGAAAAAAAACCCCTTCTAGTAGAGAGATCCCAGCATAGAGCATTGCAGGAAGCGGTAGGACTCCTGCTCCTCGTGTCCTTTACTACTCCGTACCTTGCAGTCTGCTGTCTGCACAGCAAGGGTACTTTTTTTTGAGTACAGCAAGGGTACTTCTGTATGACTGCGCACTCCGCGAACGGTTAGCCCTTGTTTAGTTACCTCATAATCCAAATTTTGGCACTATATAAAAAGAAGATTCCCTGTCACATTAAATTTGCGGTACATACATGGAGCACTAAATGTTGACGAAATCAAAAACTAATTGCACAATTTGGTTGTACTTTGCAAGACAAACGTTTTGAGCCTAATTAGTCAACGATTAGACAATTATTACCAAATACAAATGAAATGATACAGTGTGCTACAATGTCCTTGGATTTTTGGCGGCGCCAACTTTGAGTGCAACTAAATGCGCCCTTAGCATGATTTGTTACCTTGCTTGTGCGACGACCGGGTCAGAGCCTTGCAATGATCTGACAAGGATTCCAGGCCTGCCACATGTGCAAATTAATCCTCGCTGGTACCTTCTGCTTGCACACAGGGTTGTTTGCTCCCCTACTAAAATTTAGTCCCTGTTATATCGAATATTTAATACTAATTTAAAGTATTACATATATACTAATTATAAAACTAATTATATAGATTGAGACTAATTTACAAGATGAATCTATTAAGCCTAATTAGGCTCATGTTTAGTATTTCTAATTAGTATCTAAATATTCGATGTGACATCTACTAAACTTTAGTTCCTGGATCAAACACCCAAGCCCTGCCCTGCTGCTGGATTATGAAGGTACCATGGATCAACATGAATGCTCCCGCCCGATTTTTGCTTAATGCAGTGGCAAGCACCCCAACAGTTCGTCCCTAAGTTTTTCCCTTGTTTTGAGATAAAAGGATGAAATGATCATGAGATGCCGTTCGTTCAACTGCGCTAGAAGAAGGAAAACCACTCTTGTTCTCAAGACAAAAGTATATGATCTGTAACTTGTTCGTTTGATCGTGTTTGGTTTATAAGTCATGATTTATCTGCTAACAAACAGTATTTTTCTCTCACACCAAATCAGCCAACAGTACTTTCAGTCATGGCTTATCAGCCAAACAAGCCTAAACGAACACGCCCTGAAAGTCAGCAGTGTTTTTCTCTCTCTCTCTACAAGAGTTTCAAGTCACCCTCGCATGTGTTAGGTCAGCATCATAGGGCGTGATTGGTTGCTTCGGGGTAGGGTATCCGAGATGGAGGACTGGTCCTGGGCGGTGTGATGCAGGTTAAAACCATTCATCTAGGTGTGTTTGGTTGCAACTTTAGGATTGGTACTAGATAACAGTTAGTTTGTTTGGTTGCTAGCTTACACCAATTTGAGGAATGAGCCGGTACTGCTAGTTGTGTTTGGTTTGGCGCATTGCACAAGGTGTGAGCACCCATGTATCACTTTGGTGAGGTTACCACCATTTTTATCAGAACAAGTGTGTGAACACAAACATTGCCTCAGATCAATTTGTATCATCATCAACTATGACCTTGGAGCATAAAAGATATTACAAAATAATACAACAACAATGGTAAGAGGCAGTTCTTCCGACGTTTAACAATTTAAAAGATGAGCTCAGATAATAAAGTGAAAGCCACCCATATATGAACAGACAGTGGTTAACATATTGGCCTCAGATAACAGTTCTTCATCGGTTGACCTTGAGCTTGGAGCATAAGAAACACAGAAGGCAATACACAACAATGGTAACAAACAAACATGAAAACCAAATAGAATAAGACCAGAGTTTCAGTGCCTCACAAGCTCAAGGTCATCAGGTATTTGTAATCCAATACACATGGCGGTTTAGTTATCATCATAGGCTTGACAAGAATATCAAAGCTGCAGTCACCTCATTCTATCATGGAACTAGAAACAACATAGGGCTTGATTGGTTGCCCGAAGCACTACAAGAAGGCATTTTAGGGCATAGACCATAGGCTCCTTTCCCCGATAGGCAACATACCAAGACCTGGCATTTTGAGCATCACAAATAGTTGTAGCAATGAGCAAGAACGAACCATAGGAGCACCAGCAACAGAAAACACTGCCCCACAGCCACAACAAATAACACCGGTTTGTTCCTGAGCACCTTTGGTGGAGGATTGACAAAAACTTTATCATCTTCACAGCCCATGAACTCTAAGTATGATGATTCTGCCTCTTCTTTGTTAGGGAAGCTCTTGTAGCTGTTGTTTTTAAAACTAGTTACCTGGGCATTGTATCTAGCCCAGGTTGCATATACCCCAGGAACTCTTCCACGGTACACAACATACCAAGCCATTTGCCCCTTAAAAACACATAAAAGCAAGTATAAGATGTTGATAAGATGAGCGGTAGTTCAATCGATTTGCCTCGGATTTAATTGCCTTTTCATTTGACCTTAAACTTGGAGCTTAAGAAACATAGACAGCAGCAAGCCTCAAACAGATAGTAGAAAACCAAGATCATGACAGTCATGAAACCATGTGAGGCATCTAGCCTAGCCATCAGATCATCAGAATTGTCCAGCTGTTGCTTGGGCATGGATGTCTCACATGGTTTGTATGGAGAGTCACTCGTGAGGATGAAACCCATCAAGAATCCTAAAAAACCCACAGAGTGATGAAAAAGAAATGCACTTAATGCTAGAGCTAAAAATTGCTTATTTGAATCACTTAGTATGAATGTTTTCAACCAAGTATTACTTTAAATACGACACATGAAATTTGGTTAAAACTCCAAGAGCTCCATGATGGCACAAGCAATGTTGTGAGCAAAAACATTGTCTAGCAAAGCAAAACTATGATTCCTTTACTATGAATGATAATGAGCTTTTGTGATATGTATTCTCGTTTGAATCTATTATCAATGAGCTCCATTCTATAGGATTATTAAAGCTAGATGATGCGGACATCGTGAGGAAGATTATCTCCATGCTAACACAAAAGAAATATGCAAGCATCATCACCATCCTTCACAACATGGAGGACTTGAGCAACATGACCCGGGCATAGTCATTGGCAAGTTAGTGGCATTTGAAATGTCACGTAAGATGGGTCAAGAAGAAGCTTCTTCATCAAGCAAAGGCAAAGCTCTCGCTTGTAGACGAAAAAAAAGATGAAGGGCAAGCAAGTTGAGACAAGCTCAAGCTCAAGTTCCTCAAGTGAAGATGAAGAAGAAGATGAGGACGACGATGATGATGATGAAGATTCAAATGATGATCAATCTTCCTCCTCCACCTCCGATCTTGATGAAGAATCAATCAAAGTAATCAACAAGGTGGAGAAGATGATCCAAAGGCTCAATGTCAAGGGTGTGCCCATCCAAATTCAAGATTTCATTTTCACAAATCAAAGAAAAGCAAAGAAAGAGAGGATGCTATGAATACGGCGAATTGGGCACTTTATGGAAATTTGTCCAAACAAGCCCACACCAAGACAAAGAAGAAGGCATGCAAGAACCAAGCCCTCACATCAATAAGATCATGGGATGATTCTTCAAGTGAAGAAGAACCCCATCACAAGAGGCGAGGCCGCAAGCAATCATCATCAAGCTCTTCTCGTGTATGCCTTATGGCACGAGGTAACAAAAGATCTCCTCTAGTGAGAGTGATAGTGATGATGATATGCCCTCTTATCATGAACTTTGCAAGAAAATCTTAATTATGCTAAAGCTTGCACTAGTCAACAAAAGAAGCTCAAAAATTTAAAAGAAAAAGCTAGATTAGTTCACAAAAAGCATACAAAATCTTGCTTGAACAATATGAGAACTTTGCTAATCTCAATGTTGAACTAGTCTACTAAAATTGAGAAACTTGAGACTAGTGCAACAAACAAATGCATGCACAACATGATGAGCAACTTAAAAGAGAAAAATAAAAAATTAAAAGAAAAGTTAGTTTAGCTCACAAGAAGGCCATATAATAGTTTGCTTGCTAAAATGGAAACCATGTGCAAACATTGTGATGAGCAACTAATAAAGTTGCTAATCTTGAAGCCGTTAGCACAACCCCCACCAAGGCATCTAAAAAGAAAAGTTTTTATCTTTAATATGTCTAAAAAGGATGCCTCTACTTCTTGGAATGATTTATGTTGAGACTCATCTTTGTGCAACCAAGTTTGTATTAAGAAAGTTGTTGTAGATACATATACACAAGAGGTTGCAAAGGAGAATGAGCAACTCAAGCAAAAGTAGCTCGCCTCACCAAGGACTTGACTCAAGTGAAAGGCAAGGCGAAGCAAACCCAACTTCATCAAGATAACACCGTCAAGGGAGTGAAGAAGCTTGATGAAGGACAAACCGTGGTTTGTTACGTATGCCACAAGGAAGGTCACAAGTCCTATGAGTGCAAGGTGAAGAATGGGGGAGAAGCAAAGAAGAAAGAGAAAAAGGAAACAAGCAAGCTCTCCAACACATACACTAACAAGGTGGACAAGAAGGCCTCCACACCTTATCTCTTGAAGAAGAAAAATGACAAAGTGGTGGCCATCAAGGTGAACAAGCAAGTCAACAATGGGGTCAAACGCTTTTGGGTGCCAAAGGAAATCATTTCAAACATGAAGAGCACCAAAAGGTTTGGATCCTGAAAGGGAAGTGAGAAGTCCGTCGGACTTCGGAGAATTTGGAGACTTGGCAAAGGTTGGGTGCATTTCATGGGGTGCATCATGATGGACAAAATCATTGCCAAGTGGGTTAGTGAATACTATGGATCCAAATTCCCCTTCCCATTAGGTAACTAGATGTGATTACTTTCAATTAGTATTCATTTCAATTGGCATTGTTTTTCAATTGATATACTCTTAAAGCATCTAGTTATCTTTCATGCCTATGTTTGTATTTACATGCTTAAATCTTTTGTCATGCATTCAATAGGTATATCATATGGTAGGCTTGCTCGGTTTCATTATCAACCCTTGGAGCAAACCTACATGGTTTAAATTGTTTAGAAGCATGGCACATAGCTTGTTTTACAATTATTTATCTAACATGTGCCAAAGTCCAAATGTAGACTAACACTTTTTCAAATGGTATCAATTTTTCAAACCTATCACATGTGTAGTAGTCTCATTGTAAGGAAATTAGAGTCCCCAGAGTTAAGCATCATTTTTCAATTGGCATCATCGTGTTCATTTTATTTCATATTTATATGCTTTCTCCATGCATTATATAGATTAAACTCTCTTGTAATAAATTGCTAATTATGCATATGCTTTGCTTTCTACCATATGTATGTATATATTTAGGGGGAGCTTAGTCTATATAATGTGAGAGTCAAATTTTGTAATCCATTTCACTCTATACAAAGGATCACTAAATTTGACCTCCCGTGTGCTACTAATGTCTTCATTTTCGGTGTTTGATGCCAAAGGGGGAGAATTTGAAGGACCAAATACAAGCATTTAGTTACAAGTAGTAGTGGTCCGAGAAAGAGAGGAAAGTGAATTATGGGTTAGTCTAAGTAATGGGAGAATTTTTTTTAAAGCTAGGCTTTAATCCATAATATCATATGGGGACATTTGCAAGGGTAAGACAAGCTTTTAAGTAAAGTTTTAATTGGTATCTTACAATTGACTTCGATTGGTATCCCTTAATACCATATATGATTTCAATTGGTATCTTTAAGTATCATATAACCTTGCCCTTTGTATTGCATTCTAGCAAGTAGGTAGTTTTTAACTTCCAAATTCTTATTATTTGCTTGCTTTGATCGTGTTGACATCAATCACCAAAAAGGTGGAGATTGTAAGGAAAATGGACCCTTGGCCCATTTACTTTGGATTTTGGTGTTTGATGACCAACACAACCAAATTGGACTAATGAATTTGCAAGTGTTTGTTTTGTAGTTCAATAGGGTGCAAGACGTAACTTGGACGAAGGCGACGTGATGATTAACACCTCAAGCAAGACCTTAAGATCATAAGAGAAGACCCAAGAGATCAAGCAAAGTCCAAGCATGAAGATTGGAACCAAGCCGTACGCAAGATCATGAAGAAACAAGCTCGTAGAGGCGACCGAACGCTGGACCGGACGCTGGTGGCTCGGTAGTTGGGACGACCGGACGCTGGACCGGTGGCTCTGCAGTCGGGACGATTAGACGCTGGACTGGTGGCTCTACAGTTGGGACGACTAGACACTAGACCGGTGGCTCTGTAATCGGGACAACCAGACGGGCGGTGAAACCGACCGGACGCAGGAAAGCAGCGTCCGATCGAGAACAGAGAGGTTCTAGAGTGGCAAATCTATGATCGGACGTGTCCAGTGGTAGGCGACCGAATGCTGGCCAGCGTCCAATCAGTATATTGTTGGCTCAACGGTCGAGACGACCGAACACATCCGGTCAGTAGAAGTTTCGCGGGAGTTCGACCCCAATGGCTACTTTCTTAGTGGGGCTTATAAATACAACCCCAACTGGCCATTTGAGAAGAGTGGAGCTGAGGAAACATACCAAGGGTGTTGATACACCATTTTAGTAATCTCTACTTGCATAGTGCTTAGTGATTCATCAGGTGATTAGCGTAGGTGTTGCGAAGTGCTTAGGTTGATTAGACCACCGCTTATGCGCTTGCTCTAGGTTTAGGCCTAGTATTTAGTGAGGTTTGCATACCTCTTACCACTCAGTGCTTACGAGCACCATTATTGTACATTGGAGGGGCTTGAAGTCTTGCGAGATCACACCAACCGCGTTTGTGGTGTGGCCGCTACTGTGTACTAGAGGGAACAAGGCCCGCGGCGTTTTGGCCAGAAGCTTGATAGTGAAGATGGCGGGGAGCATCCGAGAGAGGCTTGCTGAAAGGCACGTCGGAGAGCCACTTGCACATGGGGAAGGCCCAAAGCTATCCACAGAGTTACCTGACTGAGAGCTTGGCCCTTGCGAGGGGCTCCAACGAGGACTAGGGGGAAGCTTGCGCGCTTCTTGATACCTCGGTAAAAATACCGGAGTCATCGACGGGAGTTTGCATATCTCTACCTTGCTCTTTAGCTTCCGCATTTACATTGATTACTTTACTACGTTTGCGATAGAGATAGCAACACACTAGCAAAACCATAGTTGCACTTCTAGATAGTTTATCTATTGCATAGGTTTTGCTAGGGTTAGAAAAAAGGCCATAGTTTAGAGTTAGATTTTTTAAGTTGCCTAATTCACTCGCCTCTTAGACGTCACGGTCCCTTCACATGAAAACCAAATAGAATAAGACCAGAGTTTTAGTGCCTCACAAGCTCAAGGTCATCAGGTATTTGTAATCCAGTACACATGGCGGTTTAGTTATCATCATAGGCTTGACAAGAATATCAAAGTGACAGTCACCTCATTTTGTCATGGAACTAGAAACAACATAGGGCTTGATTGGTTGCTCGAAGCACTATAAGGAGGCATTTTAGGGCATAGACCCCAGGCTCCTTTCCCCGATAGGCAACATACTAATACCTAGCATTTTGAGCATCACAGACAGTTGTAGCAACGAGCAAGAATGAACCACAGGAGCTCCAGCAACAGAAAACACTACCCCACAGCCACAACAAATAACACCGATTTGTTCCTGAGCACCTTTGGTGGAGGATTGACAAAAACTTTACCATCTTCACAACCCATGAACTCTAAGTATGATGATTCTGCCTCTTCTTTGGTAGGGAAGCTCTTGTAGCTGTTGTTTTTTAAAACAAGTTACCTGGGTATTGCATCTAGCCCAGGTTGCATATACCCCCAAAACTCTTCCATGGTACACAACATACAAAGCCATTTGCCCCTTAAAAACACATAAAAGCAAGTATAAGATGTTGATAAGATGAGCGGTAGTTCAATCGATTTGCCTCAGATTTAATTGCCTTTTCATTTGACCTTAAACTTGGAGCTTAAGAAACATAGACAGCAGCAAACCTCAAACAGATAGTAGAAAACCAAGATAATGACAGTCATGAAACCATGTGAGGCATCCAGCCTAGCCATCAGATCATCAGAATTGTCCAGCTGTTGCTTGGGCATGGATGTCTCACATGGTTTGATTACAACTAGGCCCATCCCATGGGGGAGGGCAGGCAGTGCGACGCCCGGGGGGCCCATGGCACTAGGGGCCCATGAGTATACGTATATGTAGTACATGTATTTGGCTCCATACGGTCATGTCCAGTTCAGTCTGTGGCTCTGCACGGCAACCCTTTCCTATTCGCGACTCCGCGTCAAAGCATGCGTGCTGTTGCGCCGCGGCGGCTGTTCTGGCATTCCCAAATCCTGAAATCCCAATTTCCGTAATCTAGAATCCCGTGATCCCAGTAGGCGCCCACTAACCTAGCTACGCTGCAGTCCCTTCATCCCTATCCCCAACTCTACGGTAAGTGATTATGGTTTCAGTTCATCAGTATTTATTGTTTGTTCGATCTGAAAACTTTAGTTTCTTTTTTACCTTGCAATCCAATACATACAGGCATCAAGCGATAGTGCAGTGAATTGTTGATCTATTAGTTTAATTATTTAATTCATCAAGGAACTTATGGACATGCCACAGGCAACAGGCTGCCCATAATTTGTTTTAAATTTTAAGTTCATTTCATGGATTTCACCGTTCTTTAAGCTTCTTTGATGTATTGTTGTTTTTAACAAACTATATTTTGCGAGTTAACTCTTATTACCAGTAGTACTATATAGTTCAATCTCGTGATATTAAAATATTAGATTGCCAGAACTTCATTGTCTTGTTTGCCCAAGGGCCCTAGAAATTGTGGGACGGCCCTAATTACAGCCATGAGAAGCAGAAGCAGAAGATAGAAGAAAACAATGCTCCAGTACCTCACAAGTCCAAGGTCAACAATGTGCTTAATCCATTACTCAAACTAGCACTGTTATCTTCATAGGCATGAAAAGATCTCACAATTGTATCAGCCTCAGTCAAAAAATGGTTGACATTAGAAGCACAAAAAAACATAGGCCTCAGCTAATGTAAACTGCAATCATCCTAGGTGGCAAATAAGAACATAAATTGCTAAGACAAGTTCATGACTCCCATGGAAGCATGGGACACGTCTATCCTAGCCATCCGGTAGGCATGCCTACAATAGTTGCTTGGGAATGGACGTATCCCATGGTTTGATTAAAGACATGAGAAAACACAAGAATAACATAGGGCTCAGATCAACTAAGTGACAATCCATCACCCTTTGTTAATGTCTACACCACACAGATCAACAAAGCCTCACATCCATCACCATGGCTCCTATGCTATTCTAGAATAGGTGCAGCCTTGGTTAGGCGGCAACTGGTTCTTTGTAGCATCAGTTGAGGTAAGTGCTACACATCAAAATACTTCCTACAGCATAAGACAGTTAGCATGGCTATATGCAAAAGTGGAGAGGCCAGCTAGTATGCATCTAAGCAAAGTAGGTTGTGCTCAGGTAGGTTCTAAGCCATAGGATCCTATGAGCCTCTGTCATCTGAACAAAGCAAAGTCCCTCAGCCTTGTTCTTCAGTAGGTAAACCAGGGCAAACATGAGTGCCTCCTGTGAGTACCCAGGGCAATCCATAACATAGCCATAAAGATCCTGATATACCTCATTATGCTGTGGAGTCTTCAGGGCATCTCCTATAGACTCCATAGCCTTGATCACTCCATTCATGAGGTCTATTTCGTCTAGGGCAAGCTTTCTTCTCTTGCCACCCCTTTCATCCTGGCTCTTGGCATCCAAACCCTTAGAGCCTTCCATACCAAAAGGAGTTCCCTTTCCAGAATCAGCCTCTTGTGCCACCTAAGTCAGTGTTGTCCTCAATAGTATCAATATCACCTTGGCCAATGTTGATTGGAGTACCCAGAGGCTGTTTGAGCCCATTGCATACCTGCCTGTTGCCTGGTTACCACTAAAGATGGCCTCCATCTGAACATAGTTCTCTATTGGTGTGTTCAAAACTTAGCATCAACTAGGATGGTCCTAGTTAGTGAAACAGATGTAACTATTAGACATAGGGGAGCAAAAGAAAAGAAAAGGGATAGCTGAGGTGTTATCCAACAGTTTCTAACCTTGGTGTGGCCAAGCAGGTGTTCATCATCAAGTACTATCATGTGGTGGTCCTCATCCCACAGAGCACCACTCAAATCCTTGAGCCTAACAACCTTAACCCACCTTTGCCTCTACTTTCTTAGGTGATTGTAAATCTGCTGGGTGGTCACATTAACCCTAGCAAACTCAGAGACCATGAATGTAACCTACCTAACATATACCTCCTTGAACCCTTTCTCAGTTTTGACCCCCTGCCCAACCAAATCATGGAACCTCCTAAGCATGAACCCAGACTAGGACAGAACTCTAATGCATAGGGCCATTGGGCTGAGGGGCTGCTTGGTTGCCATCATCAGCAGCAACTACCCCACCCTGTTCCACCATATTGTCCTCACCACCAATGTTAACAACCTGGTTAGGCATATTGTCCATTTCCTATCCACAACCACCATAACATTGAACAACCAGTACATAAGGAAAACAAATTGCATGGTATGAAATACAAGTTCAACAGATCAAATAGGCAGAAAAGGAACATGTACTACATCATTGCAAAGTGCCATAGGTCTCAGTTAAAATACAAGTTTCTCCAATGCTACTAAACAGTACACACACCATGCCACTACACCCTAGAATTCCCCCTGTTTTGCCACATCTGTGCAGCCCATGCCTCCCTTTGTTATGCCCAGGTACCATTGTCAGGGACATGATCTGGTTGTGAGGCATTGTCATTGATGTTAGGTGTCCATGTGGATTCAGTAGGCACATGCTCGTCCTGCCCATGCCTGAGGATCCAATTGTGAAGAATACAATAGGCAAGAACAAGCTTAACTTGGGTCTTGTATGGGTGGAAATGTTTGTTGTCCAATATCCTAAATTTATTCTTTAGAGCCCCAAAAGCCCTCTCAACTGCTACTCTAAGAGACGAATGCCTGAGATTAAAAAGCTCTCTTTGATTTTGAGGTTGGTTTGAACCAAACTCCCTTAAATGGTACCTTGTGGCACGAAATGGTGGCAAGAAACCAGGCCTCACTACATAGCCAGCATCGACAAGATAGAATTTGCCTAAAAATTAGCAGATAGAAATATGTTTTAGTAGTTTCATTTAGGATTAAGCAAAGTGTCAAAGGTTTTTTTTGTTTGGATGATACCTGCTGGCACTCTAAGGCCATCATCTCTTTCAAGAGCATCAAACAAGATAAGAGCATCATGTGCAGATCCCTCCCAACCAGCAAGCACATAGGTGAATCTGAGGTCAAAGTCTATGGCTGACAACACATTTTGTGTGATGGTGTGCTTCCTGCCTCTAAAGGCAGCTTGCATCTTCACAGGCACTCTAGCTAATACATGAGTACCATCAATTGCTCCTATGCCGTCCTAATTGAAAAAAACATAAGTGCAAGTGAACATTGACACCAAACTGATATGCATGAGACCTATGTATGACAAGTTATGGATACCAACCTTGAAATAGGGGTACCACCTTCTAGTCCCAAGGATCCTAGGATGGACATTGGTAGCAGGAGGGACAATCAATTCATTCCTCAACTCTCCTACCGCATATAACACCTTCTGAAAGAACCTACTAATTGTCTCTGCGGACCTCCTGAAAGTAAGGTCAACCACCCTAAACCTCTCATTGTGACCAACAACATGCAAGAACATGGCTACTTGTTCTTCAACAAATGCATGTATGCTGCCAGTGACAAGCTCTCTACTACGGAAAAGGTCACAAAGTTGAAAAAAGAGGCCCTCCTCATTCTAAGAAGGTTGACACAGTGCACATCATCAGATTCATAGATGTATCTAAGGTTGTTCATCCTCTGTTTGTCCCTCTTAGCCAAGGGACCATAGGTGACTAAGCGCGAATCTTCAACTCTCCTCCTAAACCACATGAAAAACCAAGCAACCACTGCAACAACCACAGCAGCGGTAGCCCTTCGCCTAGCTTGAAATGACATGTCTACCAACAGGATGGAGGGCAACATTAGAAAGGGAGCATGCAACATGAGTGTGTACTGCTTAGCAAGCAAAAAATCAGACAAAATAAACTATGAAAGACGCGGCTGCCACACCAAAGAGTGCTCCTCCAGCGTCTACTGTTACACAATCCACATCATTGACCTCTAGGCACTTTGCTCAGTTTGTACAACAAAATAGGCATCAACATATACAAGATCTACACAAAACATGAGGTATAAACCAAATACGAAGCATCACATACAGATCTGTGGATGTCAAACCAAGAACCCTGATTTCTTGGCATTTCAAGCAAAAACCACCAACAAATCAACAAAATCGACATTGAAGAAAGAGGAGGAAAAGAACGTAGGTGGCATATATATCGTCCAAGCGCCAGAGGGCCAAGAGAAATCCGCCGACGAGGGTCGCCTCGGTAGGGCTACCGAGGTCGAGGGAGAGCAAGACGGGAGGTCGCACCAGAGCTATGGCGGAAGGAGAGGCGAAGAGTGTGGGCGGTAACCCTAGCCGAGACCCGCGCGCGCATTATGGCCCGGACGGCCTCATCTCCCGTGCTCGGCGTGAAGGTTCCCCCGAGCGAGCCTGCACCGAGAGGAAAGTGGGGATCGAGAAGACGGCGCCGTCCGGGATGGACGAGCGAATCTGCACGGGAGGAAGCAGGAGAAAGATACGAGTAGGGTAACCAAACACACATGAACGCACAAAAGGATACGGGATGGGTCAAATAACGGTCTGGTTCGGGTAACCAATCACGCCCACAGTTCACAGCACATGCAAAACGTTGAATGCTCGGCATGACGCATTCAACACTGGTAAGCTGCTCCTGCTGGCCAGTCATCTTTTTTATGGCTACAAGTACATGTACTTGCGCACGGTTGTGGTTGTGGAAATGTAACTCTGAAACAGCACTCCCTTTGAATTTCCTTGTAGTAATGAATATGGAAATGCAGTAGTTCAGACTTGAGAGCTAGGGTAATAATGTTGTGAAAACTGAGGAGTTAAACGCAAGCACACAAACAATATACTACTGTACGTAGCATCTCGACAAAGGTGTTTCAGGAAAGGGCCGCGAGTTGAGCTTGCAAACAAAGGCGCCCGTTGAGATGTTGACAAAAGCCGTTTCGTTCGCACGTCGCATTTGCAGTGATCATAGCCATGCATCGTTTCGATCGGAAGTGCATGTGCCGAAGAAGGATGCAGATAAATAAAGCGCACAGTTGCTCATCTATACTACTAACCACCCTCTCCCAGTTTGCCGGATCGGAGCAGCTGATAAAAGTGCATGTGCCGAAGAAGGATGCAGATAAATAAAGCGCACAGTTGCTCATCTATACTACTAACCACCCTCCCAGTTTTCCGGATCGGAGCAGCTGATAAATAATCTGCACTGGGCCGGCCAATCAAAAGCTCGGGACCATGAAAGGTTGTTGCCCCCCGCGCTTGCTGTCCAAACGCGCTGTGACAACTGAATACTGCTATTTTTACCAGCAGGCTGCGTCGTCGACCGCGGTCATTTGGCTGGGTTATAGCAAGTAGGGGTGATGCGGTTATGGAATCATGTGCTCTTCTTCGGGACATACAGAGGCAAAAAAAAAAAAAAAAAAAAAAAAAAAAGCAGGCTTGCTCCACTGCAGCCCAGTAATCGGCGTATCAGGGCCCATTGCATTGTACCTAATCTATTCTCTAATAATAAAGAGAAAAAAATTTCTACTACCCATAATTTTTCATTCAACCTAAAAATTCTAAAGTGTCTCGGTCTTAGCTATTATAGAACCGTCTGTTTTTTCTTTTTTAGTGGAATACATTTCCGTCCGAGTGTTCTTTTCTGGTTCTTTTTTGTTTCTTTCTGTTTTTCTACCTCACATGGACATCCATGTTCGGTTGTGTACTTGATTTTTTTGTCTCCATTTTTTATAAACAAAAATAATAAATAACAAATATAGCCTCTCTCCCTCCTGAGATCCAAATACCATACAAATCCCAAATACGATACAAATCCAAATCAGATTGCCTCAATAAGGCAACAACTCCTCAAATTAAATCAGCAAATCCATTGTTTCTTGCTTTATTCTATGATAAGAAATCAAGAACTCCACACCAACAGCGTTGCTGAGCCCACGTCGTCGACGAGGTGGAGGCAAGTGCGAGACGAGGTCGTGGACGACAGGATATGGCACGTCAGGTCGACGAGGAAAGCAGAGCGGTGAAGCTCGATCTAGCACAGACTGCGCGGGTGGCGCAACCGACGGTGGAGGACGATGGCGTGGAGGTAGGTGTCCGGTGGCTAGGTTCGGCACCAGCTCCTAGTTGGCGTTGCGGGCGGTCTACGGCTACGTTCGGGGCCTGCGAGGCTAAGAAAGATGACGCGGCGTCGTGGGCAGCCTGCCAAACAGGCCCTTTTACCAGCTTAGCTCAGCTCTGGCATGAACGTTAACGTACGGCCAGATGATAATAGTGCATGCATCGTCGTCTCAGCCTCCTATCTTGGTTTTAATTTTTGCGAAATATAGTAGCGATCGAGCGCAATTATATAATAATATTTTTGCAAGGGAACAGCACGCCCACACTGTCCCGAGTGGAGCAACAGTGGTATATGTGGTGTTGGTAGCGCAAGCAGCTTGGATTTGGTCTGGAGTCTGGACTCTGGAGCTGGGAGCATATAATGGCGCATGGTCTCTGTTTGGAGTTGGGGGTTGGGAGCCGTCCATTCGCGAAGCTGCGTACTCCGTACGTACTACGCGCTGAACGCGTCGTCCGTCTGATGCTGATCCCTGTACTCCGCGTGGCGTGTGTGGACACCATTGCTTGGGCACGGGCAGTCAGCGTCAGAGAACCCATGAGACCTGTACGTGCCCACACCGCCATTTATGCGGCCTGCAGGTGCTTTATATTCTCCTATGTCCTATTTGGTTGACGTCTCTTCTCACCTTTTCTCTTCTTCTTCTTTTCTTTCAAGTATGTACTCCTATCTAACATCTGCTGCAACAGTGAGCTGAGTTATTTCGGCCGCTTTCAGCGTATTAATGGTACCAGCCTATATGTATGATAATAGACCGTGTCTGTTAGCTGCAAGAAAATAACACGTACACGCATGCGTGCCGTGCGTTGTTCCTCTCCCTGTTCATCTTCCCCAGCGATATGGTTATGGTTCGCAAACACGACTGTTCCCCTGAAAACCCCATATATCTGTTGACATACATACATGTGCTTATAGGAGGCTTAAGTGCGTTCTTTTTTTCTCTCTCTCTCAAAACTGTCGGCACAAAATTTGTCGGCTTGTTTTGATAGAGTGTTCGGCTGCCATTATAAGCCGGCTTATAAGATATGGTATAATATTTTTCTCTTAAAAAATCAGTCGTGCAAATTAGCACAAACGACTTTACGAGCAGCTGAACAGAGCGAGAGATGGTCTCAAAGCGGTTGGCTCTTACAACACTGTACACTCTACACCAACTTCAACTTGGCAACACCAATTGAATTGAAGCACCTTCACTTGCTTCTTGAAACGAGAAAGGATTGTGGCTTGTTTGCTTGATGGGAGTCAACTTAAATAGTAATACGTCCCCTCATCCGCACACGTGGACGTGGAGCGCGGTCTCGTTTGTTTCGCTGAAATTTAGCTTATGCTGATTTAATATGAGAGAAAAACACTCTTCATTCGCTGGAAAGTACCGTTGAACACGGCCACGGGGTGAATTCACTCACTCTCACACTGTACATCACTGGTCAAAGTTTGGCTTACACAGCAACGTACACTCACCAGGCTTATCCATCTGCAGCCATTGATGTCAAAATCGCTAAAACTATGCATGGCTCAACGGGCTCAACTGTGCATTCAGCTTTCTTCTCATACACGAGTGCTCGCGGTGGGGACGACGTACGTGACTCGTCAGATGCTGGGGTGACCTACCGAACTTGTGTTTCTCGCAGGAATAGAAAGAAATATATGTTCTCGCGCGCGAGAACCAAACTGATGGGTTAAACATCTGCCGACTGCCGGCGAATCGGCTGGCATCCGGTGCTATCAACTGCGACTTGGTCCGGTCCGTGTCTGTGTATGGTTGGGCGTTGGTGAGTTTGGTCGCCACCAGTGAGCTGATCTCGTACGGTTTGACAATAAAAAAACACTTCGACGTCGCCTAGATTGTTTTTTTTTTACACTTCGACGGCGCCTAGATTCTTCAGTTTTCACGATCCAGCTGGTTCAGGTCAATGTGGCAGATTCGCAAGTTGCTTCGGGATAATTGATGGGTCTTGATCCGATGCCTGCAGTAGCTCTCAGCCGCCTGCCCAATGGCGTTACTTGGAGAGATTGACGATCAGCTAACCGACTGCCTGATGCATCAGCTGAGTTTGCGTGTTCCGAGGGTTTGTTGCAGGAAATGGGCCGGGGCCATGTTTAGTTGGCCACCGAATCGGCGCCGCCGGATTCGTGGCGCTATTGTAGCTACTGTAGCGCTTATTTTTATTTTGTAATAATTGTTCAATTGTTGAGTAGTTAGGCTCAAAACGTTCGTCTCGTAAAGTACAACCAAACTGTGCAATTAGTTTTTTATTTCGTCAACATTTAGTACTCCATGCATGTACCGCAAATTTGATGTGACGGGGAATCTTCTTTTTGCATAGTGCCAATTTCAGGAATTGGGGGAACTAAACATGGCCTGGATTGTACGTTGGATTGGTGGATGGATAGATTTGTAGAGAGGCGGAATTATTATTTAGCTTGTGTTCTATTGGAAATCTATGCAATTGTGTATTTGTTGTCATACTACCGTAAGCTCATGTCGATGCTTCTGCTCATACTATACCTCTCAGCTGTCTGTACAAGGAACGCCCCTCACCTTTTTTTTCCGTTCGCTGGTCCGAAACTTAGCTGAAAAATACTGTTCCGGCTGAAAAAAGAAGCCGAACAAGCCGAATATGAGATAAGCCGAACAAGGCTTTTTTCATCCTAGGACCGGTTACATGTAATAAGCAGCTGAACGTGCCATTTATTGACCAGAGTTATATGCCTCCCCCAACCACCCAAAAAAACAGACCAAGAGGATCACAATACCATATATGAATGTGATCTAATTAGCAAATTTGGAGAGACCTAGATCTAACATGTTTAGAAGCTAGGGACCTACATGACACCGTCGTGCAAGTCTAGGTATTGAAACTAGCAGGCCCGAACCAAGGGGCGTGCGGGCGGTGCGTGGGAACAGGGCCCATGATTTTTAGGGCCCCCCAAATCCTGATGTATCAGCTACCAGCCATCACTACGATAGTTTGTCATTAGGCGCATCCAAATTAGTACTAGTGACTACCAGCTACGCCAAGATAGAAGCTAGATGATCAATTCAAGCCCATGGCATAAACTACCATCATGTATTAGCACTGAAAACTAGCTGATACTACATACTACGTACTATGGAGTACATAGTGAGGAGTACAAAGTGTCTAATATATTTAACCAAATATATAAGTAAAAAATATTAATGCTCAAATAAACATATTATGAAAGTATACATCATGAAAAATATAATAATATTTATTTGATATAATAAATATTGATGTATTTTATATATAGCTAGTTAAACTTGAGATATTTTAACTTTTAACTGTGCTAAAAATTCCCCTCATTTCTGAACGGAGAGAGTACTAGATAATTCTTATCTTTTCCCTAATTTTGAATTCTACTGTCCTTCGTAACATTATATGAACTAATGTTTTTTTTCCAACAATCATTATATTATAAACTATAATTATCCTTCATATATATGGTTATTCATTGTGTTCCAAGAGATTAATACATTTGCATGATGAAGGGACCGTGACGCCTAAGAAGAGGGGTGCATGTCGGTGCGGGACCCACGGGATACCCCGCAAGGAAGAGAGAAGAGCTAGTTTAATTAGGATTCTTCTCTTGTAATCTTAGTAGTAGTATTACTCTGTAATCCTACTAGGAACTCTCATTGTAAACCGACTAGGACTCTGGCCTCCTGACTATATAAAGGAGGGCAGGGCTCCTTAGATCGAGAGTTCAGAACAACAATTGTACAACACAACACTTCATAATCAATCCAGCGCAAAGGCTAACACCGACTGGACGTAGGGCTATTACTCAATCCACGATCGAGGGCCTGAACCAGGATAAATCGACTGTCTCTTGCGTTAACCATCGAGTTCTGCATACGCTGAAGCCCGAACATACTGCACCGGGTACCCCCGTGGCAGGCTATCCGTGGTAAAAACATCGACAGCTGGCGCGCCAGGTAGGGGTTCTCGGCGCTTTACGTTCGAGAGCTTGGTGGACCTCAAAAAAAACTCACCGCGGCACTCATCGGCTCTCGTCGACAACTTGCTGCAGCTCAGAAGACCTCAAGACCAACTCATCGCGACACTTGTCAGCCTCGTCGACAACTTACGGCGGCTCTCATCAGCCTCGTCAACAACTCGGCATACTGACGGACAACTCGCCATGCTCACAAAGCTTCATCAGCGTCGTTCATGGAGGCAGGTCGGCAAGAAGAATCCAATAACTTCAGCCACCGTCTCGCATGCGCGTTGAACGAGTACAACTACTGATGCCTTTAATCATCATCACCAAGGATACGTCAAGAAATATACATCCGCACAAGCCACTCCATCGGGATCATCGAGCACAAGTCGGACTACAACGCCGCCTCCGTCTAAGGCTTCAACACGGATCGTGGCAAGTACTCATAATCGCCCGGCAGATGTACGCCAACTCTAGTCGAACAAGAAGTCAGCTCCCACACCAAGCAGAACTTGGACATGACGAGTTTTGGAGATCTACCTGGATACGACAAAACAAGACCATATGACGACGCATCAAAGCAAGATGACGTCATACATATATATACCTAGATGTGATCAACCTGTACATACATGCAACATGTACAGGCTTCACGTGCTTACTGGCAGCCAATGCCTTCTCGGTTGGATTTCTACTCCAAGCACAAACTGCAACCCACTGCTCTGTCATGGTGTACAACAACTCGACCATGGCAACTGACTACTCTGCCGTGGTGTCAACAACTCGGTGACTCTACCTACGCTCGACGTAACAACGAACAACTACTCGGATGCTACGCCAACTACTTGGCTGCAAATTCGACTACTTGGCCGCGCCGACCGACTACCTGGCTGCGGTGAACGACAACCCGGCTGTGGTAATCGACTACTCGGCTACGGCGATCGACAACGCGGCCACGAACCAAGCTAAGTCACGTCTCATTTTTTATATATTTTAGATATTATTCATATATGTCTCTAGGAAGACACAAAAATCATCATGCGAGCAAACATAGTGCTCAAAATACAAAAAATCATCATGCGAGCAAACATAGTGCTCTAGGTCTTCTCTTAACGGTCGCCGAATTCCTCAGGTAGAACACGCCTTAATCCGTGAAGCTTGTCTACTCACATGGACGGTCACGAACCGAGTGCCAGGCTCACATGGTCACGTCATGAACCTTTGAACCATACGCCATAGATTCAAGTGCTTAAACGTAATAGGACACTACCTGAGGAATTTGCATGGCCTAGCAAGAGCAAGACGCAAAAAGTTTATATGCATTTCATAATGCTGGGGCCCGCCCCTGATTGATTATTCAAATATGGGACATACTCCCCACTTTATATCTGGAATGTCATTTACAACATATTTTTATGTTTAACATGCAGGAAAGCTACATCTGTACCATGAGATCAGGAAAAACACGCTCCTGAGAGCTACTTTACTTAGATAAGTCAAGAAACAACCTGGTTTGATCAAAAAAGAACCCCGATGAGGTACGGCAAGAACCAAGACAAGCTTAGAAAGAACCCAGATTGATCAAAAAAGAACCCCGACAAGGTGCGGCAAGAACAAGACAAGCTTAGAAAGAACCCGGATTGATCAGAAAAGAACCCCAACAAGGAGAGACAGAGATCAAGTCAAGATCAGAAAGAACCCATATTGAAGAAAAACAACCCAGACAAGTTGGGAACAGAAATCAAGACAAAAAAGAACCTGGAGTGATCAGAAAACAACCCGGATGAGGTACATACAAGTTCAGAAAGAACCTAGACGAAGTATAAACAACCTGGAAAAGGTACATCAAGAACCAGAGAAGTCTAGGAACGACCTGGATGAATAAAAACAACTCAGAAGAACATCACGGCTTAGTCAAACACTAAGCTCGGGGGTTCGGCATTCGCTTCAACTACGCCCGGGGGCTCGGATTTAAAGACGAAGGACCAAGAATACAAGAACTCAAGACTACAACAAACGACAACACATCAAGACCCTTCATCTGATTTCTTTTCGAAAGAAAACAACTCGGAGAAGGCTCGGGGGCTGCGAGATACATAACCCCAGAAATTTTTGAAGACAAGAATCTAGACCCTCCAACTTTTGCAAGCAAAAGCAAGAGGCTCGGGGGCTACACTCAGTGAGTGCAATTTTTACGAGCCCCGCACTCCGCAGACCCCGCACGTGGGAGAGGTGTGGAGAGGGCGGCAGCCGTAGGGAGCGAGGGGGCTGCGTCGCCGACGGTGGAGGCCCTCTCCATGGCACGCCACGGGGGAGACGTGGGCGGCGGCTGTGGCCCCTGATCATCGCGCTGCCCAGCGCCGTATCGCACACGCTCAGGTGCTCCCGCGGACACGAACGCGGATGCACGCGGGCGAGGAGAGGAGGGGAAGGTAGGGAGGTGCGGGGAGATGTCGGAGGAGGAGGCCGGCAGCGCCAGGGCATCCTCCGCCACCGACGGTGGCGGCGCCGGGTAGGGTTCGTCGCCGCATCGCGCGTGCTCGGAAGCTCCCGCGGACGCGCGTGGGTGAGGAGAGGAGGGGGAGGCAGGGGGTGAGGGGAGAGGTGGGAAGGGGAGGCTGCAGGCGACGGCGGCAGTGGTGGCAGTGGCGGCGGGGAGGGAGCCAGGAGCCCCTAGGGTTCGGAGGGAGCCCGCATATGAACCAATCCTAATCGTTCATCGTTGCATCTGTGCTGGAACTGATCAAATCATATGCCTAAGCCAGTAGTAATTAATCAAAGGTACAGATGTTTGCTTGAAATAATAGAAAAGATAGGCTCAAATATGACTACAGCACATGTTTCCCACACGTTGTTGCTGCCGCATATCGGATCAGTCGATCAGGTCTCTGCACAATTTAAACGGAAATTACGTAAAACAAATAAGGCTGGTAAGAGGGAAATTTCTCTTTGTACAGTTTATTCAGAAATGCAGAAAAAAACCCTTCTAGTAGAGAGATCCCAGCATAGAGCATTGCAGGAAGCGGCAGGACTCCTGCTCCGTGTGTCCTTTACTACTTCGTACCTTGCAGTCTGCTGTCTGCACAGCAAGGGTACTTTTTTTAGAGTACAGCAAGGGTACTTCTGTATGACTGCACACTCCGCGAATGGTTAGCATGATTTGTTACCTTGCTTGTGCGACGACCGGGTCAGAGCCTTGCAATGATCTGACAAGGATTCCAGGCCTGCCACATGTGCAAATTAATCCTCGCTGGTACCTTCTGCTTGCACACAGGGTTGTTTGCTCCCATACTAAAATTTAGTCCATGTCATATCGAATATTTAATACTAATTTAAAGTATTACATATATACTAATTATAAAACTAATTACATAGATTGAGACTAATTTACGAGATGAATCTATTAAGCCTAATTAGGCTCATGTTTAGTCTTTCTAATTAGTATCTAAATATCCGATGTGACATATATTAAATTTTAGTTTTTGGATCAAACACCCAAGCCCTGCCCTGCTGCTGGATTATGAAGGTACCATGGATCAACATGAATGCTCCCGCCCGATTTTTGCTTAATGCAATGGCAAGCACCCCAACAGTTCGTCCCTAAGTTTTTCCCTTGTTTTGAGATAAAAGGATGAAATGATCATGAGATGTCGGTCGTTCAACTGCGCTAGAAGAAGGAAAACCACTCTTGTTCTCAAGCCAAAAGTACATGATCGGCAACTTATTCGCTTGGTCGTATTTGGTTTATAAGTCATGGTTTATCTGCCAACAAACAATATTTTTCTCTCACACCAAATCAGCCAACAGTACTTTCAGTCATGGCTTATCAGCCAAACAAGCCCAAACAAACGCGCCCTAAAAGTCAGCAGCGTTTTTCTCTCTCTCTCTACAAGAGTTTTAAGTCACCCTCGCATGTGTTAGGTCAGCATCATAGGGCATGATTGGTTGCTTCAGGGTAGGGTATCTGGGATGGAGGACTGGTCCTGGGTGGTGTGATGCAGGTTGAAACCATTCATCTAGGTGTGTTTGGTTGCAACTTTAGGATTGGTACTGGATAACAGTCAGTTTGTTTGGTTGCTAGCTTACACCAATTTGAGGAATGAGCTGGTACTGCTAGTTGTGTTTGGTTTGGCACATTTCACAAGGTGTGAGCACCCATGTATCACTTTGGTGAGGTTACCACCATTTTTATCAGAACAAGTATGTGAACACAAACATTGCCTTAGATCACTTTGTATCATCATCAACTATGACCTTGGAGCATAAGAGATGTTACAAAATAATACAACAACAATGGTAAGAGGCAGTTCTTCCCACGTTTAACAATTTAAAAGATGAGCTCAGATAATAGAGGGAAAGCCACCCATGTATGAACAGACAGTGGTTAACATATTGGTCTCAGATAACAGTTCTTCATCGGTTGACCTTGAGCTTGGAGCATAAGAAACATAGAAGGCAACACACAGCAATGGTAACAAACAAACATGATGTAAGGAAAATGGACCCTTGGCCCATTTACTTTGGATTTTGGTGTTTGATGACCAACACAACCAAATTAGACTAATGAATTTGCAAGTATTTGTTTTGTAGTTCAATAAGGTGCAAGACGTAACTTGGACGAAGGCGACGTGATGATCAACACCTCAAGCAAGACCTTAAGAGCACAAGAGAAGACCCAAGAGATCAAGCAAAGTCCAAGCATGAAGATTGGAACCAAGCCATACACAAGATCGCGAAGAAACGAGCTTGCAGAGGCGACCGGACGCTGGACCAGACGCTGGTGGCTCGACAGTCGGGACAACCGGATGCTGGACTGGTGGCTCTGTAGTCGGGATGACCGGACGCTGGACTGGTGGCTCTGTAGTCGGGACTATCGGATGCTGGACCAGTGGCTTTGCAGTCGGGACGATCGAATGCGGGCGGCGAAACCGACCAGACGCATGAAAGCAGCGTCCGATCGAGTATAGAGAGGTTCCAGAGCGGCAAATCTACGACCGGACATGTCTGGTGGTAGGTGACCGGATGCTGGCCAGCGTCCGATCAGTATATTGCTGTCTCAACGGTCGGGACAACCAGACACGTCTAGTCAGGACGATTCAGCGTTCGGTCAGTAGTAGTTTCGCGGGAGTTCGACCCCAACGGCTACTTTCTTAGTGGGGCTTATAAATACAACCCCAACCGGCCATTTGAGAAGAGTGGAGCTGAGAAAACATACCAAGGGTGTTGATACACTATTTTAGTGATCTCCACTTACATAGTGCTTAGTGATTTATCAGGTGATTAGCGTAGGTGCTTTGCGAAGTGCTTAGGTTGATTAGACCACCGCTTATGCGCTTGCTCTAGGTTTAGGCCTAGTGTTTAGTGAGGTTTGCATACCTCTTACCACTCGGTGCTTGCAAGAACCATTGTTGTACATCGGAGGGGCTTGAAGTCTTACGAGATTACACCAACCGCGTTTGTGGTGTGGCCGCCACCGTGTACCGGAGAGAACAAGGCCCGCGGCGTTTTGGCCGGAAGCTTGATAGTGAAGACGGCGGGGAGCATCCAGGAGAGGCTTACTGGAAGGCACGTTGGAGACCCACTTATGCATGGGGAAGGCCCAAGGCTATCCATGGAGTTACCCGACCAGGAGCTTGGCCCTTGCGAGGGATTCCTTATGAGGGGCTCCAACAAGGACTAGGGGGAAGCTTACGCGCTTCTTGATACCTCAGTAAAAATACCAGAGTTGTCGACGGGAGTTTACATATCTCTACCTTACTCTTTAGCTTCCGCATTTACATTGATTACTTTACTATGTTTGTGGTAGAGATAGCAACACACTAGCAAAACCATAGTTGCACTTCTAGATAGTTTATCTATTGCATAGGTTTTGCTAGGGTTAGAAAAAGAGGCCATAGTTTAGAGTTAGATTTTTAAGTTGCCTAATCCACCCCCCCTCTTAGGCATCATGGTCCTTTCAATTGGTATCAGAGCCGATTGGCCCAATTTAGACCTTTGGCTTAACCGCCATTGAGCCAACACTATTTACAGTGGTTGGGATGGATACCGCTAGGTCTCCGCACTTTGATGGCACTAACTTCTCATACTATAATGCTAGAATGGCTTGCCACCTTAAGGTGGTTGATTTGGGTGTATGGAGAGTCACTCATGACAGGATGAAACCCATCAAGAATCCTGAAAAACCCACAAAGAGTGATGAAAAAGAAATACACTTCAATGCTAGAGCTAAAAATTGCTTATTTGAATCACTTAGTATGAATGTTTTCAACCAAGTATTCACTTTAAATATGACACATGAAATTTGGTTAAAACTCCAAGAGCTCCATGATGGCACAAGCAATGTTCGTGAGCAAAAACATTGTCTAGCAAAGCAAAACTATGATTCCTTTACTATGAATGATAATGAGCTTATTTGTGATATGTATTCTCGTTTAAATCTACTTATCAATGAGCTCCATTCTATAGGATTATTAAAGCTAGATGATGCGGACATCGTGAGGAAGATTATCTCCGTGCTAACACAAAAGAAATATGCAAGCATCATCACCATCCTTCACAACATAGAGGACTTGAGCAACATGACCTCGGGCATAGTCATTGGCAAGTTAGTGGCATTTGAAATGTCACGTAAGATGGGTCAAGAAGAAGCTTCTTCATCAAGCAAAGGCAAAGCTCTCGCTTGTAGCACGAAAAAGAAGATGAAGGGCAAGCAAGTTGAGACAAGCTCAAGCTCAAGTTCCTCAAGTGAAGATGAAGAAGAAGATGAGGACGACGATGATGATGATGAAGATTCAAATGATGATCAATCTTCCTCCTCCACCTCCGATCTTGATGAAGAATCAATCAAAGTAATCAACAAGGTGGAGAAGATGATCCAAAGGCTCAATGTCAAGGGTGTGCCCATCCAAATTCAAGATTTCATTTTCACAAATCAAAGAAATGAGCAAAGAAAGAGAGGATGCTATAAATGCGGCGAATTAGGGCACTTTATGGAAATTTGTCCAAACAAGCCCACACCTAAGACAAAAGAAGAAGGCATGCAAGAACCAAGCCCTCACATCAATAAGATCATGGGATGATTCTGCAAGTGAAGAAGAACCCCATCACAAGAGGCGAGGTCGTAAGCAATCATCATCAAGCTCTTCTCATGTATGCCTTATGGCACGAGGTAACAAAAGATCTTCCTCTAGTGAGAGTGATAGTGATGATGATATGCCCTCTTATCATGAACTTATGCAAGAAAATCTTAATTATGCTAAAGCTTGCACTAGTCAACAAAAGAAGCTCAAAAATTTAAAAGAAAAGCTAGATAGTTCACAAAAAGCATACAAAATCTTGCTTGAACAATATGAGAACTTTGCTAATCTCAATGTTGAACTATCTACTAAAATTGAGAAACTTGAGACTAGTGCAACAACAAATGCATGCACAATCAATGATGAGCAACTTGAAAAGAAAAATAAAAAATTAAAAGAAAAGTTAGTTAGCTCACAAGAAGCATATAATAGTTTGCTTGCTAAAATGGAAACCATGTGCAAACATTGTGATGAGCTAACTAATAAAGTTGCTAATCTTGAAGCCGTTAGCACAACCCCCACCAAGGCATCTAAAAAGAAAAGTTTTATCTTTAATATGTCTAAAAAGGATGCCTCTACTTCTTGGAATGATTTATGTTTAGACTCATCTTTGTGCAACCAAGTTTGTATTGAGAAAGTTGTTGTAGATACATATACACAAGAGGTTGCAAAGGAGAATGAGCAACTCAAGCAAAAAGTAGCTCGCCTCACCAAGGACTTGACTCAAGTGAAAGGCAAGGTGAAGCAAACCCAACTTCATCAAGATAACACCGTCAAGGGAGTGAAGAAGCTTGATGAAGGACAAACCGTGGTTTGTTACGTATGCCACAAGGAAGGTCACAAGTCCTATGAGTGCAAGGTGAAGAATGGGGGAGAAGCAAAGAAGAAAGAGAAAAAGGAAACAAGCAAGCTCTCCAACACATACACTAACAAGGTGGACAAGAAGGCCTCCACACCTTATCTCTCTTGAAGAAGAAAAATGACAAAGTGGTGGCCATCAAGGTGAACAAGCAAGTCAACAATGGGGTCAAACGCTTTTGGGTGCCAAAGGAAATCATTTCAAACATGAAGAGCACCAAAAAGGTTTGGATCCTGAAAGGGAAGTGAGAAGTCCGTCGGACTTCGGAGAATTTGGAGACTTGGCAAAGGTTGGGTGCATTTCATGGGGTGCATCATGATGGACAAAATCATTGCCAAGTGGGTTAGTGAATACTATGGATCCAAATTCCCCTTCCCATATTAGGTAACTAGATGTGATTACTTTCAATTAGTATTCATTTCAATTGGCATTGTTTTTCAATTGATATACTCTTAAAGCATCTAGTTATCTTTCATGCCTATGTTTGTATTTACATGCTTAAATCTTTTGTCATGCATTCAATAGGTATATCATATGGTAGGCTTGCTCGGTTTCATTATCAACCCTTGGAGCAAACCTACATGGTTTAAATTGTTTAGAAGCACGGCACATAGCTTGTTTTACAATTATTTATCTAACATGTGCCAAAGTCCAAATTGTAGACTAACACTTTTACAAATGGTATCAATTTTTCAAACCTATCACATGTGTAGTAGTCTCATTGTAAGGAAATTAGAGTCCCCAGAGTTAAGCATCATTTTTCAATTGGCATCATCGTGTTCATTTTATTTCATATTTATATGCTTTCTCCATGCATTATATAGATTAAACTCTCTTGTATAATAAATTGCTAATTATGCATATGCTTTGCTTTCTACCATATGTATGTATATATTTAGGGGGAGCTTAGTCTATATAATGTGAGAGTCAAATTTTGTAATCCATTTCACTCTATACAAAGGATCACTAAATTTGACCCTCCCGTGTGCTACTAATGTCTTCATTTTCGGTGTTTGATGCCAAAGGGGGAGAATTTGAAGGACCAAATACAAGCATTTAGTTACAAGTAGTAGTGGTCCGAGAAAGAGAGGAAAGTGAATTATGGGTTAGTCTAAGTAATGGGAGAATTTTTTTTAAAGCTAGGCTTTAATCCATAATATCATATGGGGACATTTGCAAGGGTAAGACAAGCTTTTAAGTAAAGTTTTAATTGGTATCTTACAATTGACTTCGATTGGTATCCCTTAATACCATATATGATTTCAATTGGTATCTTTAAGTATCATATAACCTTGCCCTTTGTATTGCATTCTAGCAAGTAGGTAGTTTTTAACTTCCAAATTCTTATTATTTGCTTGCTTTGATCGTGTTGACATCAATCACCAAAAAGGTGGAGATTGTAAGGAAAATGGACCCTTGGCCCATTTACTTTGGATTTTGGTGTTTGATGACCAACACAACCAAATTGGACTAATGAATTTGCAAGTGTTTGTTTTGTAGTTCAATAGGGTGCAAGACGTAACTTGGACGAAGGCGACGTGATGATTAACACCTCAAGCAAGACCTTAAGATCATAAGAGAAGACCCAAGAGATCAAGCAAAGTCCAAGCATGAAGATTGGAACCAAGCCGTACGCAAGATCATGAAGAAACAAGCTCGTAGAGGCGACCGAACGCTGGACCGGACGCTGGTGGCTCGGTAGTTGGGACGACCGGACGCTGGACCGGTGGCTCTGCAGTCGGGACGATTAGACGCTGGACTGGTGGCTCTACAGTTGGGACGACTAGACACTAGACCGGTGGCTCTGTAATCGGGACAACCAGACGCGGGCGGTGAAACCGACCGGACGCAGGAAAGCAGCGTCCGATCGAGAACAGAGAGGTTCTAGAGTGGCAAATCTATGATCGGACGTGTCCAGTGGTAGGCGACCGAATGCTGGCCAGCGTCCAATCAGTATATTGTTGGCTCAACGGTCGAGACGACCGAACACATCCGGTCAGTAGAAGTTTCGCGGGAGTTCGACCCCAATGGCTACTTTCTTAGTGGGGCTTATAAATACAACCCCCAACTGGCCATTTGAGAAGAGTGGAGCTGAGGAAACATACCAAGGGTGTTGATACACCATTTTAGTAATCTCTACTTGCATAGTGCTTAGTGATTCATCAGGTGATTAGCGTAGGTGCTTTGCGAAGTGCTTAGGTTGATTAGACCACCGCTTATGCGCTTGCTCTAGGTTTAGGCCTAGTATTTAGTGAGGTTTGCATACCTCTTACCACTCAGTGCTTACGAGCACCATTATTGTACATTGGAGGGGCTTGAAGTCTTGCGAGATCACACCAACCGCGTTTGTGGTGTGGCCGCTACTGTGTACTAGAGGGAACAAGGCCCGCGGCGTTTTGGCCAGAAGCTTGATAGTGAAGATGGCGGGGAGCATCCGAGAGAGGCTTGCTGAAAGGCACGTCGGAGAGCCACTTGCACATGGGGAAGGCCCAAAGCTATCCACAGAGTTACCTGACTGAGAGCTTGGCCCTTGCGAGGGGCTCCAACGAGGACTAGGGGGAAGCTTGCGCGCTTCTTGATACCTCGGTAAAAATACCGGAGTCATCGACGGGAGTTTGCATATCTCTACCTTGCTCTTTAGCTTCCGCATTTACATTGATTACTTTACTACGTTTGCGATAGAGATAGCAACACACTAGCAAAACCATAGTTGCACTTCTAGATAGTTTATCTATTGCATAGGTTTTGCTAGGGTTAGAAAAAAGGCCATAGTTTAGAGTTAGATTTTTTAAGTTGCCTAATTCACTCGCCTCTTAGACGTCACGGTCCCTTCACATGAAAACCAAATAGAATAAGACCAGAGTTTTAGTGCCTCACAAGCTCAAGGTCATCAGGTATTTGTAATCCAGTACACATGGCGGTTTAGTTATCATCATAGGCTTGACAAGAATATCAAAGTGACAGTCACCTCATTTTGTCATGGAACTAGAAACAACATAGGGCTTGATTGGTTGCTCGAAGCACTATAAGGAGGCATTTTAGGGCATAGACCCCAGGCTCCTTTCCCCGATAGGCAACATACTAATACCTAGCATTTTGAGCATCACAGACAGTTGTAGCAACGAGCAAGAATGAACCACAGGAGCTCCAGCAACAGAAAACACTACCCCACAGCCACAACAAATAACACCGATTTGTTCCTGAGCACCTTTGGTGGAGGATTGACAAAAACTTTACCATCTTCACAACCCATGAACTCTAAGTATGATGATTCTGCCTCTTCTTTGGTAGGGAAGCTCTTGTAGCTGTTGTTTTTAAAACAAGTTACCTGGGTATTGCATCTAGCCCAGGTTGCATATACCCCCAAAACTCTTCCATGGTACACAACATACAAAGCCATTTGCCCCTTAAAAACACATAAAAGCAAGTATAAGATGTTGATAAGATGAGCGGTAGTTCAATCGATTTGCCTCAGATTTAATTGCCTTTTCATTTGACCTTAAACTTGGAGCTTAAGAAACATAGACAGCAGCAAACCTCAAACAGATAGTAGAAAACCAAGATAATGACAGTCATGAAACCATGTGAGGCATCCAGCCTAGCCATCAGATCATCAGAATTGTCCAGCTGTTGCTTGGGCATGGATGTCTCACATGGTTTGATTACAACTAGGCCCATCCCATGGGGGAGGGCAGGCAGTGCGACGCCCGGGGGCCCATGGCACTAGGGGCCCATGAGTATACGTATATGTAGTACATGTATTTGGCTCCATACGGTCATGTCCAGTTCAGTCTGTGGCTCTGCACGGCAACCCTTTCCTATTCGCGACTCCGCGTCAAAGCATGCGTGCTGTTGCGCCGCGGCGGCTGTTCTGGCATTCCCAAATCCTGAAATCCCAATTTCCGTAATCTAGAATCCCGTGATCCCAGTAGGCGCCCACTAACCTAGCTACGCTGCAGTCCCTTCATCCCTATCCCCAACTCTACGGTAAGTGATTATGGTTTCAGTTCATCAGTATTTATTGTTTGTTCGATCTGAAAACTTTAGTTTCTTTTTTACCTTGCAATCCAATACATACAGGCATCAAGCGATAGTGCAGTGAATTGTTGATCTATTAGTTTAATTATTTAATTCATCAAGGAACTTATGGACATGCCACAGGCAACAGGCTGCCCATAATTTGTTTTAAATTTTAAGTCATTTCATGGATTTCACCGTTCTTTAAGCTTCTTTGATGTATTGTTGTTTTTTAACAAACTATATTTTGCGAGTTAACTCTTATTACCAGTAGTACTATATAGTTCAATCTCGTGATATTAAAATATTAGATTGCCAGAACTTCATTGTCTTGTTTGCCCAAGGGCCCTAGAAATTGTTGGGACGGCCCTAATTACAGCCATGAGAAGCAGAAGCAGAAGATAGAAGAAACAATGCTCCAGTACCTCACAAGTCCAAGGTCAACAATGTGCTTAATCCATTACTCAAACTAGCACTGTTATCTTCATAGGCATGAAAAAGATCTCACAATTGTATCAGCCTCAGTCAAAAATGGTTGACATTAGAAGCACAAAAAAACATAGGCCTCAGCTAATGTAAACTGCAATCATCCTAGGTGGCAAATAAGAACATAAATTGCTAAGACAAGTTCATGACTCCCATGGAAGCATGGGACACGTCTATCCTAGCCATCCGGTAGGCATGCCTACAATAGTTGCTTGGGAATGGACGTATCCCATGGTTTGATTAAAGACATGAGAAAACACAAGAATAACATAGGGCTCAGATCAACTAAGTGACAATCCATCACCCTTTGTTAATGTCTACACCACACAGATCAACAAAGCCTCACATCCATCACCATGGCTCCTATGCTATTCTAGAATAGGTGCAGCCTTGGTTAGGCGGCAACTGGTTCTTTGTAGCATCAGTTGAGGTAAGTGCTACACATCAAAATACTTCCTACAGCATAAGACAGTTAGCATGGCTATATGCAAAAGTGGAGAGGCCAGCTAGTATGCATCTAAGCAAAGTAGGTTGTGCTCAGGTAGGTTCTAAGCCATAGGATCCTATGAGCCTCTGTCATCTGAACAAAGCAAAGTCCCTCAGCCTTGTTCTTCAGTAGGTAAACCAGGGCAAACATGAGTGCCTCCTGTGAGTACCCAGGGCAATCCATAACATAGCCATAAAGATCCTGATATACCTCATTATGCTGTGGAGTCTTCAGGGCATCTCCTATAGACTCCATAGCCTTGATCACTCCATTCATGAGGTCTATTTCGTCTAGGGCAAGCTTTCTTCTCTTGCCACCCCTTTCATCCTGGCTCTTGGCATCCAAACCCTTAGAGCCTTCCATACCAAAAGGAGTTCCCTTTCCAGAATCAGCCTTTGTGCCACCTAAGTCAGTGTTGTCCTCAATAGTATCAATATCACCTTGGCCAATGTTGATTGGAGTACCCAGAGGCTTGTTTGAGCCCATTGCATACCTGCCTGTTGCCTGGTTACCACTAAAGATGGCCTCCATCTGAACATAGTTCTCTATTGGTGTGTTCAAAAACTTAGCATCAACAGGATGGTCCTAGTTAGTGAAACAGATGTAACTATTAGACATAGGGGAGCAAAAGAAAAGAAAAGGGATAGCTGAGGTGTTATCCAAACAGTTTCTAACATTGGTGTGGCCAAGCAGGTGTTCATCATCAAGTACTATCATGTGGTGGTCCTCATCCCACAGAGCACCACTCAAATCCTTGAGCCTAACAACCTTAACCCACCTTTGCCTCTACTTTCTTAGGTGATTGTAAATCTGCTGGGTGGTCACATTGACCCTAGCAAACTCAGAGACCATGAATGTAACCTACCTAACATATACCTCCTTGAACCCTTTCTCAGTTTTGACCCCCTGCCCAACCAAATCATGGAACCTCCTAAGCATGAACCCAGACTAGACAGAACTCTAATGCATAGGGCCATTGGGCTGAGGGGCTGCTTGGTTGCCATCATCAGCAGCAACTACCCCACCCTGTTCCACCATATTGTCCTCACCACCAATGTTAACAACCTGGTTAGGCATATTGTCCATTTCCTATCCACAACCACCATAACATTGAACAACCAGTACGTAAGGAAAACAAATTGCATGGTATGAAATACAAGTTCAATAGATCAAATAGGCAGAAAAGGAACATGTACTACATCATTGCAAAGTGCCATAGGTCTCAGTTAAAATACAAGTTTCTCCAATGCTACTAAACAGTACACACACCATGCCACTACACCCTAGAATTCCCCCTGTTTTGCCACATCTGTGCAGCCCATGCCTCCCTTTGTTGTGCCTAGGTACCATTGTCAGGGACATGATCTGGTTGTGAGGCATTGTCATTGATGTTAGGTGTCCATGTGGATTCAGCAGGCACATGCTCGTCCTGCCCATGCCTGAGGATCCAATTGTGAAGAATACAATAGGCAAGAACAAGCTTAACTTGGGTCTTGTATGGGTGGAAATGTTTGTTGTCCAATATCCTAAATCTATTTTTTAGAGCCCCAAAAGCCCTCTCAACTGTTACTCTAAGAGATGAATGCCTGAGATTAAAAAGCTCTCTTTGATTTTGAGGTCGGTTTGAACCAAACTCCCTTAAATGATACCTTGTGGCACGAAATGGTGGCAAGAAACCAGGCCTCACTGCATAGCCAGCATCGACAAGATAGAATTTGCCTAAAAATTAACAGATAGAAATATGTTTTAGTAGTTTCATTTAGGATTAAGCAAAGTGTCAAAGTTTTTTTTGTTTGGATGATACCTGGTGGCACTCTAAGGCCATCATCTCTTTCAAGAGCATCAGACAAGATAAGAGCATCATGTGCAGATCTCTCCCAACCAACAAGCACATAGGTGAATCTAAGGTCAAAGTCCACGGCTGCCAACACATTTTGTGTGATGGTGTGCTTCCTACCTCTAAAGGCAGCTTGCATCTCCATAGGCACTCTAGCTAATATATGAGTACCATCAATTGCTCCTATGCCGTCCTAATTGAAAAAAACATAAGTGCAAGTGAACATTGACACCAAACTGATATGCATGAGACCTATGTATGACAAGTTATGGATACCAACCTTGAAATAGGGGTACCACCTTCTGCTCCCAAGGATCCTAGGATGGACATTAGTAGCAGGAGGGACAATCAATCCATTCCTCAACTCTCCTACAGCATATAACAGCTTCTGAAAGAACCTACTAATTGTCTCTGCGGACCTCCTGAAAGTAAGGTCAACCACCCTAAACCTCTCATTATGACCAACAACATGCAAGAACATGGCTACTTGTTCTTCAACAGATGCATGTATGCTGTCAGTGACATGCTCTCTACTACGAAAAAGGTCACAAAGTTGAAAAAGGGGCCCTCCTCATTCTAAGAAGGTTGACACAGTGCACATCATCAGATTTATAGATGTATCTAAGGTTGTTCATCCTCTATTTGTCTCTCTCAGCCAAGGGACCATAGGTGACTGAGAGCGAATCTTCAACTCTCCTCCTAAACCACATGAAAAACCAAGCAACCACTGCAACAACCACAGCAGCGGCAGCCCTTCGCCTAGCTTCAAATGACATGTCTACCAACAGGATGGAGGGCAACATTAGAAAGGGAGCATGCAACATGAGTGTGTACTTCTTAGCAAGCAAAAAATCAGACAAAATGAACTATGAAAGACGCGGCTGCCACACCAAATGGTGCTCCTCCAGCGTATACTGTTACACAATCCACATCATTGACCTCTAGGCACTTTGCTCAGTTTGTACAACAAAATAGGCATCAACATATACAAGATCTACACAAAACATGAGGTATAAACCAAATACGAAGCATCGCATACAGATCTGTGGATGTCAAACCAAGAACCCTGATTTCTTGGCATTTCAAGCAAAAACCACCAACAAATCAACAAAATCGACATTGAAGAAAGAGGAGGAAAAGAACGTAGGTGGCATATATATCGTCCAAGCGCCAGAGGGCCAAGAGAAATCCGCCGACGAGGGTCGCCTCGGTAGGGCTACCGAGGGTCGAGGGAGAGCAAGACGGGAGGTCGCACCAGAGCTATGGCGGAAGGAGAGGCGAAGAGTGTGGGCGGTAACCCTAGCCGAGACCCGCGCGCGCATTATGGCCCGGACGGCCTCATCTCCCGTGCTCGGCGTGAAGGTTCCCGCCAAGCCACCGAGCGAGCCTGCACCGAGAGGAAAGTGGGGATCGAGAAGACGGCGCCGTCCGGGATGGACGAGCGAATCTGCACGGGAGGAAGCAGGAGAAAGATACGAGTAGGGTAACCAAACACACATGAACGCACAAAAGGATACGGGATGGGTCAAATAACGGTCCGGTTCGGGTAACCAATCACGCCCACAGTTCACAGCACCTGCAAAACGTTGAATGCTCGGCATGACGCATTCAACACTGGTAAGCTGCTCCTGCTGGCCAGTCATCTTTTTTATGGCTACAAGTACATGTACTTGCGCACGGTTGTGGTTGTGGAAATGTAACTCTGAAACAGCACTCCCTTTGAATTTCCTTGTAGTAATGAATATGGAAATGCAAGTAGTTCAGACTTGAGAGCTAGGGTAATAATGTTGTGAAAACTGAGGAGTTAAACGCAAGCACACAAACAATATACTACTGTACGTAGCATCTCGACAAAGGTGTTTCAGGAAAGGGCCGCGAGTTGAGCTTGCAAACAAAGGCGCCCGTTGAGATGTTGACAAAAGCCGTTTCGTTCGCACGTCGCATTTGCAGTGATCATAGCCATGCATCGTTTCGATCGGAAGTGCATGTGCCGAAGAAGGATGCAGATAAATAAAGCGCACAGTTGCTCATCTATACTACTAACCACCCTCTCCCAGTTTTCCGGATCGGAGCAGCTGATAAATAATCTGCACTGGACCGGCCAATCAAAAGCTCGGGACCCCGCGCTTGCTGTCCAAACGCGCTGTGACAACTGAATACTGCTATTTTTACCAGCAGGCTGCGTCGTCGACCGCGGTCATTTGGCTGGGTTATACCAAGTGGGGGTGATGTGGTTATGGAATCATGTGCTCTTCTTCGGGACATACAGAGGCAAAAAAAAAAAAAAAAAAAAAAAAAGAGCAGGCTTGCTCCACTGCAGCCCAATAATCGGCGTATCAGGGCCCGTTGCATTGTACCTAATCTATTCCCTAATAATAAAGAGAGAAAATTTTCTGCTACCATAATTTTTCATTCAACCTAAAAATTCTAAAGTGTCTCGGTCTTAGCTATTATAGAACCGTCTGTTTTTTCTTTTTTAGTGGAATACATTTCCGTCCGAGTGTTCTTTTCTGGTTCTTTTTTGTTTCTTTCTGTTTTTCTACCTCACATGGACATCCACGTTCGGTTGTGTACTTGATTTTTTTGTCTCCATTTTTTATAAACAAAATAATAAATAACAAATATAGCCTCTCTCCCTCCTGAGATCCAAATACCCATACAAATCCCAAATACGATACAAATCCAAATCAGATTGCCTCAATAAGGCAACAACTCCTCAAATTAAATCAGCAAATCCATTGTTCTTGCTTTATTCTATGACAAGAAATCAAGAACTCCACACCACGGCGTTGCTGAGCCCACGTCGTCGACGAGGTGGAGGCAAGTGCGAGACGAGGTCGTGGACGACAGGATATGGCACGTCAGGTCGACGAGGAAAGCAGAGCGGTGAAGCTCGATCTAGCACAGACTGCGCGGGTGACGCAACCGACGGTGGAGTACGACGGCGAGGAGGTAGGTGTCCGGTGGTGAGGTTCGGCACCAGCTCCTAGTTGGCGTTGCGGGCGGTCTACGGCGGCGTTCGGGGCCTGTGAGGCTAAGAAAGATGACGCGGCGTCGTGGGCAGCCTGCCAAACAGGCCCTTCTACCAGCTTAGCTCAGCTCAGGCATGAACGTTAACGTACGGCCAGATGATAATAGTGCATGCATCGTCGTCTCAGCCTCCTATCTTGGTTTTAATTTTTGCGAAATATAGTAGCGATCGAGCGCAATTATATAATAATATTTTTGCAAGGGAACAGCACGCCCACACTGTCCCGAGTGGAGCAACAGTGGTATATGTGGTGTTGGTAGCGCAAGCAGCTTGGATTTGTCTGGAGTCTGGACTCTGGAACTGGAAGCATATAATGGCGCATGGTCTCTGTTTGGAGTTGGGGGTTGGGGAGCCGTCCATTCGCGAAGCTGCGTACTCCGTACGTACTGCGCGCTGAACGCGTCGTCCGTCTGATGCTGATCCCTGTACTTCCGCGTGGCGTGTGTGGACACCATTGCTTGGGCACGGGCAGTCAGCGTCAGAGAACCCATGAGACCTGTACGTGCCCACACCGCCATTTATGCGGCCTGCAGGTGCTTTATATACTCCTATATGTATTTGGTTAACGTCTCTTCTCACCTTTTCTCTTCTTTTTTTCTTTCAAGTATGTACTCCTATCCAACATCTGCTGCAACAGTGAGCTGAGTTTATTTCGGGGCAGCTTTCAGCGTATTAATGGTACCAGCCTTAGCTAAACCGATTATGACACGCCTATATGTATGATAATAGACCGTGTCTGTTAGCTGCAAGAAAATAACACGTACACGCATGCGTGCCGTGCGTTGTTCCTCTCCCTGTCCATCTTCCCCAGCGATATATCTGTTGACAAACACGACTGTTCCCCCTGAAAACCCCATATATCTGTTGACATACATACATGTGCTTATAGGAGGCTTAAGTGGGTTCTTTTTCTCTCTCTCTCAAAACTGCCGGCACGAAATCTGCCGCTTGTTTTGAGAGAGGGAGTGTTCGGCTGCTATTATAAGCCGGCTTATAAGATATGGTACAGTATTTTCTCTTCAAAAAAATCCGCTGTACAAATCAGCACAAGCGACTTTACGAGCAGCCGAACAGAGCCAGAGATGGTGTCAAAGCGGTTGGCTCTTACAACACTGTACACTCTACACCAACTTCAACTTGGCAACACCAATTGAATTGAAGCACCTTCACTTGCTTCTTGAAACGAGAAGGATTGTGGCATGTTTGCTTGATGGGAGTCAACTCAAATAGTATACGTCCCCTCATGCGCACATGTGGACGTGGGAGCGCGGCCTTGTTCTGATTTAATATGAGAGAAAACACTCTTCGTTCGCTGAAAAGTACCATGAACACGTCCACGGAGTGAATTTGTCGGGGTTCATAAACCCGAGGTCCCTCGTGGACCGGCTTCCACGCCAGGGCTCGGCCTAGGAGGACGACTTTTTGTTCTTCTGGACCGGCCCCGAGAGTCTAAATTCGACAGTCCGAAGCACTCGCTTCGGACTCTGGCCACCTTCGGCCCATCTTTCTAACCGGAAGCACTCGCTTCGGGCCCTGGCCGCCTTCGGCCCATCTTTCCGGACCCGGAGCACTAGCTCAGGCTCAGGCCAACTCCGAACGGACTCTCCGATCGGAGCCCTAGCGTCAGCCCCGCCACCTTCGCACGGCCTCTGCTCGGAAAGCCTAACCCAAGGACCGCCTCCGGACTCCGACCCCGTGTCTCCGACCGGGGTTCATAGAAAACCTTGCCCATCGCTATTCTTCGACTGGGGCCATCCGACCGGGGACGTCCGCTCAGGAAGGACCAGAAGGCGTACGAAGGAAGGCAAGACGGGGCTCGCAAGTGAAACCAAGGCACCAGGGACCATACCCTGCGGAACAGTACTTTACAGCCGCCCTGCCACAAACAGTATTGTAGGCGCCAACGTTTACCTCTACAGTATTGTAGGCGCCGGTCAAAACACCCGTACGGTAAGATCCCTCATGTGCCTCTGGGCATCAACAGTATTGTGGGCGCTGGAATTCACCATACCAGGTGAACGTGGTAAAGCCATGCCTCCAGTCGGCGAAACAGCATTTTTGCAGGTACCGACGTCCTCCAGTCTTGAAAAAGTAGCTCAACCTCCCACATGTACCTGACATTCTGCAGTAACATCAACAGTATCGCGGGCACCCACCATTGTCCCGTCCCGTTGGTGTGGGCAACAAGGCTTAGAAACGTTCGTACTCTCTCTCCCTCTCATTTGTAAAGCCATCCCCTCCTTCTATAAAAGGGGATGTGCTTCCTCCAAGCACAGGCAGTTCACCCAAGTCGACCTCTTCAAGTTCAAGTTTAGGGTTGGACACTTCGTTCATAGCATAGCTCCTGTCGATCTCGGCCCTTCTGACCGGACCGACCGGACACCCCATCTCTCTCTCTCGTTTGTAACCCCACTACAGACTTCGAGCACCTGGGCTCGGGAATAAAGTCATCGATCGACCCACACTGGACATAGGGCACGTTGCCTGAACTAGTATAAATCTTATGTCATTGAGTGCTAGGTCACCTCTGATCACAATGTATAGCAAAACTATAAATATTTACTAGTTGGTCACTTTCTGTACCGACAGTTGGCGCCATCCGTGGGGAGGACGCTGTATGTTCAGCACTTTTTTGGTAATCGGATGGCCTATTTCTCCGCCACCCCTGCCATGGCGGGCTTGGGCGATACGATTCGCTTCAGCTCGATGGAACTTCCAGCACTCTCGCCCGCCGGGATGCGGGTTCCACCCGTCTTCGAGCCTTCCCAGGCCTTCCGCTTCGGAAGCCTAGACTTCGTCGCCGACCGGCTCGGCGTACTCTACCTCCGTGAGAAGGCGCATGTTCCGGCACCCGTCGAAGGAGCGCCCTCCATCGACTCTGGGACGTGCGACATCGATGGCGCGGCATCTGCGCTTCTATCTGAGCAAACTCTCTGCTCAAACCCCGCTGTAAGTAATGCGCGTACTGTTACTTACTCTTCATTTACCGTCCCCAATCGAGCACCCGGAGAGACTGTGTCATCCACGCCGCAAACACCGCGTGATCGGTTCCCCTACGGCCTCGCGTCCTCCGCGGATACATACGCCCGGGGACTCCGAAGGGTGCTGGCGCCTTTCCCCCTCATGTCCAAATTCATGGGAATGGCAGGCCGTGCTCCTGCCGCTTCCCACGAACCCTTGGATGGTGAGGGCGTGAGCAATGATTCCAGCGTCGGCGATGTGGCACCATGCCACTGTCTGTCCCGGGAGTGCACCATGGCGGACGCTCCGGGACAGCCACCGGTCATTGTGGAATTTGCATAGACTCACACCCCTCTAGACCAGCGTGCGGAGGCCCTCGCATTTGCGCAAGCGCACGCCAAGGAATTGCGACAACAGCGGTAGAACCAGCCGCCGCTTGCTTGGCTTAGTCGGCCTAGCGCGTCGCGCCCCACGCACGTGGCCTGGCGGGTGGCGCCCGGGGCCACGCCCAGCAGGTCCAACGCGACATCATGAATGAGGGAAATGATGTCCCACAATTCGCCTAGGCTGTCTAGAATATCGCTACTGTAGCAATGCTTCTACGCGGTGTTCCTGATCCCGTCGACCCTCAGGAGCAGGCTGTCTACCGGAACCTCCAGTTTTTAGTAGAAGCCGCCGCCGTCCAACAGGTAGAAAGCTCCACATCATGACTCCGATGCACGCCCTCTCTCCCCACCAGGGGAACGGGGACGCACCAGATAGATCGCTCCATTCACTCGCCGCTACAGCCACCGGCACCGGCTCGGAGTGCAGTAGTCGCGCCACGGTCTGACCAGGCGCCTGCTCTGCACCTACCATCGGGACACGAGTGGCCCGATCTGCACTAGGACGCCCATAGCGCCATTAGCGACCGGCATCGGTCCTAACGTAATAACGATATCCACCATACGGTGGTAGGTGCCACAAATCCCGGCCAAACCATCGAGGGAACCGGCAAAACGCGCCCCAGGCGTAGTCGCCGGCCGGACGGCTAGAGCCCCAGCCCCGAGGGCCTAAGGCCTCGGGCCTTCAGCCAGTGCATCCAGAAAGCACCGTTCCTGTAGCGCTTCCGGCTACCCACCAACGTCACCAAATACACTAGGGAGACAAACCTAGGCATTTGGCTCAAAGACTTCCAGCTCACCTGTCGGGCCGGAGGAGTGGATGACGACTTCTTCATCATTCAATATCTTCCCATTTGCGTGGGGGAACATGTCCGGGCATGGCTCGAATTCCTTCCGCACGACAGCATCCGCGACTGGGCGAACCTCAAGAGGGTCTTTGTTGGGAATTTCTAGGGGATGTACGTCCGACCAGGGAACTCTTGGGACCTCAAGAGCTGTCAGCAAGAGCCCAGCGAGTCCCTGTGGGATTACATCCGTAGGTTCTCCCAACGATGCTACTCCCTCCCTGACATCGTCGACGCAGACGTCATCAGCGCGTTCCTCTCTGGGACAAACTACGAGTCCCTTATCCACAAGCTTGGCTGCTTGAAACCCTGTACCACCCGTGGCCTGCTCGACGTAGCCACCAACCATGCCTCCGGTGAGGAGGCGGTCGGAGCGGTCTTGAGTGGAGGCCAGGACAAGGCCAAAGCCAAACGCATGGACCCGGACGAGGGCCCCTCCACTCAGAGGGGCAAGAAAAATAAAAAGGATCGACATTGGTCGGACAGCGCCCTGCTGGTCACCGTGATCGATCGCACGGTCAAGCAGCCCTATCAGGGACTACCTGACCACTTCAACAAACTCATGGACGGTCCATGCCCCAACCACGCCTACCCTGTCAAACACCTCTATAAGGAGTGTGAGCTCCTTAAATGTTTCCTTTGACAGGCCGGCGGGCCAAAGGAGGGAGACGACAAAGAGGCAGCACCCAAGAAGAGAGGTACGACAGGCAAAGATGCGGATGACTTCCCCAACATTGACGAATGTATCATGATCTTTGGTGGATCCGATGCCATCTGGACCAAGCGACAGCATAAGGTTCACTATCGAGAGGCATGCGCCGCCAAGTCGGCCATCCCCTCCTTTCTCAGCTGGTCGGAGTCTCCGATCACCTATGATCAGAGGGACCATCCCTCCCACGTCGCAAGACCAGGATGCTATCCGTTCATCATTGACCCCATCATCCGCAAGAAGCATCTTATGAAGGTGCTAATGGATGGCGGCGGCGGCCTCAACATCCTGTACATCGACACCCTCGATGCCATGCGCATCCCTCGATCGAAACTCCGCCCGATGGGCTCCCCCTTCCACGGGGTAATCCTAGGAGCGCAGGTATACCGCTCGAGTAGATCGATCTGCCCATCATGTTCGGCAGTCGAGCCAACTTCCGCTCGGAGGTTCTCACCTTCGAGGTGGTGGACTTTCCAGGGTCCTACCATGCCATCTTGGGGTGGCCATGCTACACGAGATACATGGTAATCCCCAACTACACCTACCTCAAGCTGAAGATGCCAGAACCAAACGGCGTCATCACTATAAGCAACACGTTCTCGCACGCCTTTACGTGTGACCGCGAACACTATGAGCTCGCCACTACGGTCATCAACTCGTCCGAACTCCCGTGGCTCGAGGAGTCATCGGCTTCGGTAGCCCCGGACTGTAACCAACCAACTTCCTCGTCGGCCTTCCGCCCGCTCGAAGAAACCAAGACGGTGGGAATCAACCCGACCAATCCAACCAAGACAGTTCGGATTGGGACCCAGCTCCCGGCCAAATAGGAATGCGAGCTCGTCGACTTCCTGCACGATAATCGTGATGTCTTCGCATGGCAGCCGTCTGACATGCCGGGGATACCTCGGGAGGTCGTTGAGCACGCACTACGCCTTGCCCTGGGCTCTAAGCCCGCCAAACAACGCATGCGTTGCTTCGATGACGAAAGACGCAGGGCCATAGGCGAGGAAATCACCAAACTCCTGGCAGCTAGGTTCATCAGGGAGGTCTTCCATTCTGACTCGCTCGCCAATCCCGTCCGGGTCAGAAAGAAGACCGGGAAGTGGAGAATGTGCGTCAATTATACTAGACTTAAGAAAGCATGCCCGAAGGATCATTTCCCATTACCACGCATAGACTAGATAGTTGACTCCACCTCGGGTTGTGAAATCCTCTCCTTTCTGGATGCCTACTCAGGCTATCACTAGATCGCGATGAAAGAGTCCGATCAGCTCGCAACCTCGTTCATCACCCTGTATGGTTCATACTGCTACATGACCATGCCTTTTGGCCTGAAGAACGCTGGCGCCACCTACCAATGGTGCATGCAGCAATGCTTCGCCGACCAAATCAACCCGCTCAACCAGCCTGACCAGGCCGAGCGGTCAAAACCAATAATCACCGTCTATGTTGATGACATAGTGGCCAAAACGGCTCAAGCTTGCGAGCTAATCGTAAACTTGGCCGCGGTGTTCACAAACCTCCGAAGGTTCAACATCAAGCTGAATCCTGAAAAATGTGTTTTCGGGGTTCCAAAGGGGAAACTGCTTGGATACATCGTATCCGAGCGCGACATCGAAGCCAACCCCAAAAAGATCATGGCCATCTCCAACATGGGCCTCATACACAACGTCAAGGGCGTGCAGAGGCTCATCAGTTGCCTAGCTGCCCTAAGCCGCTTCATCTCCTAGCTCGGTGAATGGGGGATACCGCTCTACAAGCTCCTCAAAAGGATAGATGCCTTCGTCTAGACTGAGGAAGCCCAGCAGGCTCTTGAAAGCCTCAAAACATCCCTAACATCGGCCCTAATCCTCGTCGCTCCCGAGCAGGGAGAACCCCTCCTTCTTTACGTCGCAGCAAGTAACCATGTGGTGAGCGCCGCCCTGGTCGTAGAGAGGGAGGAACCGGGACACCAGCTCAAAGTGTAGCGACCCGTCTACTTCATCGGAGAAGTGCTTACCGACCCCAAGGTCCGATACCCTCAGGTGTAAGCTCCTATATGCTGTACTAATGGCAACCAGGAAGTTCCTAGACTACTTCACCGACCACGAAGTCACGGTCGTCACTTCATACCCACTCAGAGACATCATCCACAACCGCGATGCCACGGGACAAATCTCCAAGTGGGCTCTTGAACTCATGGGCCACGACATCAGATATACCCCCCGTACCGCTATTAAGTCTCAGGCTCTCACGGACTTTTGTCGCCGAATGGATGGAGGTCCAGCTACCAATTCTAGACGTCACCCATGCATACTGGACAATGTACTTCGATGGGTCCGTAATGGCGCCCGACTCAGGAGCCAGAGTGGTTCTGATCTCCCCAGATGGGAGTAGGCTCTGTTACGCCATCTGCCTCCACTTCTCAGCTTCAAACAACGCCGTGGAATATGAGGCCCTTATCAACGGACTCTGTATCGCCATCATGCTCGACGCTACGCGACTCTACGTCCGTGGTGACTCGAAACTAGTCGTTGATCTAGTCATGAAGGAGTCCTCCTGCAAAAGCCCCCTCATGATGGCATACTGCCAAGAGGTGCGTAAGCTCGAGGACAAATTCTAGGGGATCGAACTGCATCACATACCTTGAAGGGACAACGATGCCGCCGATTTCCTCGCAAAACTGATCGCCAGGCGGGATCCATCCCCAAGCGGGGTCTTCGTCAATGACATCCATGAGCCATCTGCTCACATCTTGGAAGATCCAACCTGGACGCCCCCCGATGCCCAACCAGCGCCCGGGGGCTTCGACCCCAGTACCTCTACACCACCCTCAAGTGTCGCCGTATTAGCGCCCGGTCAAACCAATTGGCGAGTACCGCTACTCGCCTACATCCTTGAAGAGGTTCTCCCGCCCAAAAGGATGGAGGCCCGACGAATCGCTCGACGCGCCAAAACCTTCGTCGCACTTGGTGACAAGCTCTACAAATGGAGCCCATCAAGGGTACTCATGAAGTGTATCCTCACTAGCCAAGGGAAGGATCTCCTCCTCGAGGTTCATGTCGGCATTTGCGGGCATCACGTGGCCCCAAGGTCGCTGGTTGGAAAAGCCTTCCGCCAAGGTTTTTACTGGCCCACCGCACTATGAGATGCAGAGGAAGTCGTTCGCAGGTGTGAGGGGTGTCAGTTCTATGCCCGACAAACCCATTTGCTGGCACAAGAGCTCCAAACCATTCCTATCACCTGGCCATTCGCGGTCTGGGGCCTCGACATGGTAGAACCCCTGAAAAAGGCCCCGAGCGGTTTCACTCACCTACTCGTAGTGGTCAACAAATTCACCAAGTGGATAGAGGCCAAACCCATCACCAACATCTGGTCGGAAGAGGCAGTCAACTTCTTCCTTGACATCATCTACTGATTCGGCGTTCCCAACTATATCATCACTGACCACAGGACTAACTTCATCGGGAAAAGTTCCTAAACTTCAGCGATGGATACGGCATCAGGATCGACTGGGCCTCGGTCGGATATCCACGAACTAACGGTCAGGTCGAACGCGCCAATGGCATGGTCCTCCAAGGACTTAAGTCACGTATCTTCAACCGACTCAACAAATACGCTGGGCGATGGGTTGCGGAGGTCCTTGCGATCCTCTGGAGCCTACAAACGACCCCAAACTGATCCATGGGATTCACACCCTTCTTCTTGGCCTACGGAGCCAAGGCAGTGTTGCCCTTCGACCTCGACCACGGCACACTGAGAGTGAAGGCTTTTGACCATGACCGAGCCACGGAGGCCCAACAAGACATAGCCGACCTACTCGAAGAGGACGTGAAGCAACCATCATCCGCTGCGCTCGCTACCAACAAACCCTCCGCAGGTACCACGAAAGGAAGATCAGAGGAAGGATTCTCGAAGTCGGCGACCTCGTACTCCAGAGGACCCAATCAACGAATGAAAAACACAAGCTCTCTCCACCATGGGAAGAACCCTATACGGTAACCGAAGTAGTTCGACCGGGCACCTACCGACTGGAGGACAACAACGGCAACCTTCTCAACAATACTTGAAACATTGAACAGCTACGTCATTTTTCCCCTAAATTTGGTCTAAACCACTTTTTTGTTAGAACACGCTCCCGTAAGAGCACCCCTGCCCGAAACACTTTCAGCCCGGGTCGCTTGGGGGCTCCATGTACAATATTAAAATATTACCTCTCTTTTTACTATCGCACGATAAAGCAACTGTGTCCCCAAACAGAAGCACATTCCATTCCCTGTGTTTTCCTTATGTAACTCTGTTCTTGTTCCCAACCAAACGCACCCCGCCTTTTCCTACGGTTATGAACAGCTAAGCCTCGCGGGCCACGCCCCGGGCTCACAAGGTCGCAGCCTACAGAACAAACGGGTAGGTACGAGAAAGAAAGGATAAAAAACAAAAGTTTTGCTAAGATAAACACAGGGAACGAATATCGTGGTTCTATCACAAGGACAGCACGGATGTATTCGTTAATACAACAAACAGTTCACACAAGGGCTAACCCACGATTGACAAGCGTAGGTCCTGGTCGGACGTCTCCGACTGGAGCTATCCGAACCCTGTCTCTTAGGTCACCAAGGTGAGCATGTGTTCATTAATACAAATAGTTCACACAAGGGCTAACCCACGATTGACAAGCGCAGGTCCCGGTCGGACGTCTCTGACTAGAGCTCTTCGAACCCCATCTCTCAGGTCACCAAGGTGAGCATGTGTTCATTAATACAAACAGTTCACACAAAGGCTAACCCACGATTGACAAGTGCAGGTCCCGGTCGGACATCTCCAACTGGAGCTCTTTGAACCCCGTCACTACAGTCGTCAAAGCCAGACCTGGAGAGATCCAACAGCGAGATCTCCACCAAGAGAGATCAACCGACCTCCTGAGTCAATCGATTCACTCAGGATAAGCATCAGGACATAGGTAGGAAGCGAAGGGACGCCCCATGTGGGCCACGCCGACTCCGTCACCAACGACAAGCGTGGGTCCTGGTCAGACATTTCTGACTGAAGCTCTTCGAGCCCTGTCACTCAAAACTATCAAAGGTAAACACTATAAAACCCCCTCTATTTCTTTATAACCATTTCATACATCCATACGCGCATTTCATACCATACGCCTGAACCCTCCGGACGGTTAGGGCATGAACCGCCCGGGGGCTCGGGAACTAAGCATCGCACATGCAACAAAATGCATCAGAACGTTCCGTGATTGTGTCACGAAGCGGCGGTTGCCTTATTCGATATGAGCAACCGAAACAGAGCCAGGGGAGAAAACCGCAGATGAGCCCCATGCAGCCCATGCCCAGTCCGGTAGACTGGGTCATCTCAACCTTCTTGTTCGATTCTAAACCTCTCGCCAAGCCCACATAATCTCCATCGAGGGGAGGCCGAAAGGCCACCCAGGTTGGTCTCTGGAATGACCTAGGCATCTATCGGGTTGCAGGTAAAGGAGTAGTGGAATGTCACAAGAGGGCTATGCCAACCCTGTCACGAACGACGGACCCGGATTCCACTCAATCACACCCGTTAACAACTCACCGAGCTAGTCTTTCGAGCCTGAGCGATCGGGACAGGAGACGAAACTCAGCCCCTCTGGTTGTGAGGAACCAAGGATGGGGTAAACGCACATAAACTCACATCGACCCCTATGAAGGCCCGACAGGGCTCGGGGGCTCAAGAAAAATGCCAAGGACGACGACCTTGAACTCGCCAGATCCATGACTATGACTCGCCCGGTCCCCGGCGTGCACCGACGTCAGGACCCATGAGCACCGCCTCGTCTGATCTTTAACTAAACTAACAACATCTTCGTAACGACTTCAGACGGCTTCACTGTGCTCCAAATAAACCCTGGGACCATGACCCCGAACTCGCGTCGACAGGATCGGCGACATCCGGCTACGGCTCCTAGGACCATGACTCCTAAACTTGCGTAATGGCTTCACTAACTAAAACTAACTCTCTTGATCCACGGTGCGCACCGACACCATGGTCCGTTCACGACTCTGACTCATCCGATCCCACGGCGCGCAACGACACCGTGGTTAAACAAAAATCCATCTCAAAAAACACGCACACACGCCCGCTAAAAACACCCCCAGATGGTTCTACCCGAACCACCCGGTGGCTCGGGGGCTACACCCGTGGGTGCGCTCGCGCGCACCCGCCGAAACAAAAAAACCTCCCCCACCGACAAGACGAAACCCCCCCGGACGATTCTGCCCAAAATCGCCTGGGGGCTCGGGGGCTCCTGTCGGGTTCATAAACCCGGGGTCCCTCGTGGACCGGCTTCCACGCCAGGGCTTGGCCCTAGAGGACGACTTCTTTTTCTTCTGGATTGGCCCGAGAGTCTAAATTCGACAGTCTGAAGCACTCGCTTTGGACCCTGGCCACCTTCGGCCTATCTTTCCGACCGGAGCACTCGCTTCGGGCCTTGGCCGCCTTCGGCCCATCTTTCCGACCGGAGCACTAGCTCAGGCTCAGGCCAACTCTGAATGGCCTCTCCGATCGGAGCGCTAGCGTCAGGCCCCAGCCGCCTTCGCATGGCCTCCGCTCGGAAACCCTGACCTAAGGACCGCCTCCGACTCCGACCCCGTGTCTCCGACCGGGATTCATAGAAAACCCTGTCCATCGCTATTCTCCGACTAGGGCCATCCGACCGGGGACGCCCGCTCGGGAAGAACCAGAAGGCGTACGAAGGAAGGCAAGACGGGGCTTGCAAGTCAAACCACGGCACCAGGGACCATACCCTACGGAACAGTACTTTACAGCCTCCCTGCCACAAACAGTATTGTAGGCGCCAACGTTTACCTCTACAGTATTATAGGCGCCGGTCAAAACACCCGTACGGTAAGATCCCCCATGTGCCTCTGGGCATCAACAGTATTGTGGGCGTCGGAATTCGCCATACTAGGTGAACGTGGTAAAGCCATGCCTCCAGTCGGCGAAATAATATTTTTGCAGGTACCGACGTCCTCCAGTCTTGAAGAAAGCAGCTCAACCTCCCATATGTACCTGACATTCTGCAGTGACATCAACAGTATCGCGGGCACCCACCATTGTTCCGTCTCCGTCGGCGTGGGCAACAAGGCTTAGAAACATCCGTACTCTCTCTCACTCTCATTTGTAAAGTCATCCCCTCCTTCTATAAAAGAGGATGTGCTCCCTCCAAGCACAGGCAGTTCACCCAGGTCGACCTCTTCGAGTTCAAGTTTAGGCTTGGACACTTCGTTCATAGCATAGCTCCTGTCGATCTCGGCCCTTCCGACCGGACCGACCGGACACCCCATCTCTCTCTCGTTTGTAACCCCACTACAGACTTCAAGCACCTGAGCTCGGGAATAAAGTCACCGACCGACCTACACTGGACGTAGGGCACGTTGCGTGAACCAGTATAAATCCCGTGTCATCGAGTGCTAGGCCACCTCCGATCACAACGTACAGCAAAACTACAAATATTTACTAGTTGGTCACTTTCTGTACAGACATAATTCACTCACTCTCACACTGTACATCACTGGTCAAAGTTTGGCTTACACAGCTACGTACACTCACCAGGCTTTTATCCATCTGCAGCCATTGATGTCAAAATCGCTAAAACTATGCATGGCTCAACGGACTCAACTGTGCATTCAGCTTTCTTCTCATACACGAGTGCTCGCGGTGGGGACGACGTACGTGACTCGTCAGATGCTGGGGTGACCTACCGAACTTGTGTTTCTCGCAGGAATAGAAAGAAATATATGTTCTCGCGCGCGAGAACCAAACTGATGGGTTAAACGTCTGCCGACTGCCGGCGAATCGGCTGGCATCCGGTGCTATCAACTGCGACTTGGTCTGGTCCGTGTATGTGTATGGTTGGGCGTTGGTGAGTTTGGTCGCCACCAGTGAGCTGATCTCGTACGGTTTGACAATAAAAAAAACACTTCGACGTCGCCTAGATTGTTTTTTTTACACTTCGACGGCGCCTAGATTCTTCAGTTTTCACGATCCAGCTGGTTCAGGTCAATGTGGCAGATTCGCAAGTTGCTTCGGGATAATTGACGGGTCTTGATACGATGCCTGCAGTAGCTCTCAGCCGCCTGCCCAATGGCGTTACTTGGAGAGATTGACGATCAGCTAACCGACTGCCTGATGCATCAGCTGAGTTTGCGTGTTCCGAGGGTTTGTTGCAGGAAATGGGCCGGGTTGTACGTTCGATTGGTGGATGGATAGATTTGTAGAGAGGCGGAGTTATTATGTAGCATGTATTCTATTGGAAATCTATGCAATTGTGTATTTGTTGTCATACTACCGTAAGCTCATGTCGATGCTTCTGCTCATACTGTACCTCTCAGCTGTCTGTACAAGGAACGCCCCTCACCTTTTTTTTTTTGCCCCGTTCGCTGGTCCAAAACTTGGCTGAAACTGGCTGAAAAATATTGTTTCAGCTGAAAAAAAACCCAAATAAATCGAATATGGGGTAAGCCGAACTAGGCTTTTTTCACCTATCCTAGGACCGGTTACATGTAATAAGCAGCTGAACGTGCCATTTATTGACCATAGTTATATGCCCTCCCCAACCACCAAAAAAACAGACGAAGAGGATCACAATACCATATATGAATGTGATCTACTAATTAGCAAATTTGGAGAGACCTAGATCTAACACGTTTAGAAGCTAGGGACCTACATGACACAGTCATGCAAGTCTAGGTATTGAACCTAGCAGGCCCGAGCCAAGGGGCGTGCGAGCGGTGCGTGGGAACAGGGCCCATGATTTTTAGGGGCTCTAAATCCTAATGTATCAGCTACCGGCCATCACTACTGTAGTTTGTCATTAGACGCATGCAAATTAGTACTAGTGACTACCAACTACGCCTAGCTAGAAGCTAGGGGATCAATTCAAGCCCATAGCATAAACTACCATCATGTATTAGCACAGGAAACTAGCCGATACTACATACTACGTACTATGGAGTACATATGAGTCAGGAGTACAAAGTGTCTAATATATTTAACCAAATATATAAGTAAAAAATATTAATGCTCAAATAAATATATTATGAAAGTATACCTCATGAAAAATATAATAATATTTATTTGATATCATAAATATTGATGTATTTTATATGTAGCTAGTCAAACTTGAGATATTTTAACTTTTAACTGTGCTAAAATTGCACTCGTTTCTAGACGGAGAGAGTACTAGATAATTCTTATCTTTTCCCTAATTTTGAATTCTACTGTCCTTCGTAACATTATATGAACTAATGTTTTTCCAACAATCATTATATTATAAACTATAATTATCCTTCATATATAAGGTTATTTATCGTGTTCCAAGAGATTAATACATTTGCATGATATGTATGTAGAATTTATAATAATTACTATAATTCTGTCTATGATTATATGAAGAGATAAGACCTCACTTTATAGTTTGGTACATGGCCCCAATTTTTACCGGCTCGGCCCTGGAACCTAGCATGTCAGATCCACGTTAGCGTTGAATAAGCGATGCCGCAACGGCTTATGGAACGGTTCAAAGCCCACCTGGACTAGTGCTAGAGCTTAAACAAGTTTAGTTTAGATACCCAAAAATTTAAAATAAAACAAAGTTTAAAATCTAGATGGCACCGCCTTCCATTTGTTTGGGACCTCCAAGGAATCAATCCACAAAGATAGTTTTGCCCTTACCAGCCTGCAGAAGGTTGCTTTTACCAGCATTCAACGAAGGGCGATATCTAGGAAGCAAAAGCCCTAACAAATACTCCTTGTGTTTCAAATCATAAGATGTTTTGGATTATCTAGATATATTTCTTTCACTAAGAAAGGGCATAGTGTATATCTAAGTACATAGAAAAAACTATATATATGCAGAAAAGCTAAAATGTTTTATAATTTGAAATGGATGGAGTAGAACCTTAATAAGTAAGAACTCGGGTGATGTTTGTAGTGTCAACACGATAGTTTAATAAGCTCACATGCCGCTTGACAAGACGTGGCAATTGTAGATGTTAATATTTATTGTTTATGTTTAAGGTCATGTTTGAACCCATGATTTAAAGTTTAGTTGTCTAAAGTTAAAAGCTCAACTTTAGACCACTTCAGCTCATTTATGTGATCTAATAAATTAATGAGTTTTTTGTGAGGTTCGCTAAACTTTAGATGAGACTTTAGACCACATGTTTGGAGCCTCAAGATCTGAAATGGTCTAAAGTTTAGTGGGTAAACTTTACAACATGGGATCCAAACAGGGTATATTTAAGCCTGATTACTTTAGTTTGCATGTCATTAGAGCATATCCAATAGTTTCTACAAACAATATGTAAATCTATGAGTTTTTCAAGTCGATAAAAAAGGTTGGGAGCCCATTTGTTAGGTTCCTCTAACCGTTTCAAAAATCCCACTCATAAAAGCAATAAGGCAATTTTGTATTAGTAATATCAGACTATTTTTAAATCACCTCAGTCACTTTTATACTTTGTCTTTATTTTGTACATTTGTATTGGGAACTCTGTTCTTTCTCCTTATTACTTTGCACGTCCCTCCACCTTCAGATTGGTCGATTGGATACGCACGTATCTTTTTGTGCGATTGGATCGATTTGTGCTAAAAGATTGGGAGTTGAGATAAGGAGGAGTTGTCGGAGATATGTTTTTCTTCTAATATTAGAAAAAATCGAGATTGGAAGTGGATTTTTGAAACTCTTAGAGATGCTCTTACAGTCTGAATTAGGGAATTCACTCTGCATGAGTAACCTGGACTGGACTGGTCCGGCCCGTCTGATATATGTATGTATAGGTGGGTTAGGAAATGGAGTTTTGTGTCGTGGGCACAGAGCTATCTCGTACGCATGTTTCGTTGGTACCATCTGACAGAACGAAGGGCTTAGATTGATTTGTGATCAAAATTTGCCATGGTAAAGATTTGGCAAGTCAACAAATATGAGAGGTTGGTAAGCTTTGGTAGCAAACCAAATAATGACCAAAATCATAGCTCGCCAAATCTTCAGTGGAACACGCGGTTCTACGTCAAGGACTTGTTACATAGACTATTTGTATACTACGGGCACCTATATTCAAAGTCTCGAAGGTCTCTCTCTCATCAAATCTAGCTAGCTACTGCTAGTATATATATACTCACATAAATAAACATCTGGAGTACAGTAGATATATAGGAGCGTTACACCTTCCGTAGTCCGTACATGCAAGGAATAAGAAAACGGTGCCTTCCGGCCCTGATAGCGATTGCTTTGCTTGCGTGTACTAGAAAATGTAAAATCTATCTCTGCCCCCTCCTGGATCGGATACTACTAGCTATACATCACGGTGGGCATTCGGTTAACCGAAACCGATCGGTTCGGTTCCTCGGTTATTTACGAAATCCGGTTAGCACAAAACTTAGAATCGATCGGTTAGCTAGAGAACTCGGAACCGAGGAATTTCGGTCTCGGTTAGTTCGGTTTGGTTTCGGTTAGAACCGAACTAACCGAACCATCTTTTGAAGCAACGAAACAGAAGGGGAAAATGGGGAAAAACATGGCGCTCAGATCCGTCGCTGTCGCTGCTCACACCCGCATCGGAGTACAACTGCTAGACGCTGGAGACTGGAGAGGACCACCGCTGCCCCACGCGCCGTAAGCCGTCGCTGCCGCTGCTCACACCAGCAGGGAAGACCGCCGTCGCCGCTCACACCCGCAGGTACGCCCGCCGCCGCCACTCGCGCCGCTGGTGGTCCATTGCCGTCGAGCGCTGGTGGTCCGTCGTTGCTGGGAAGGCTGCCGACGTCGAGGGCACCTGCTAGAGGGCCATCGCCGCCGTCGAGGGCCCCAGCTGAAGGGCCATCGCTGCCGCGCTACTATGTCCTCAGGATGCGGCCTCTGCCGACTGGGAAGGAGCTGCGGGCGGCGGCTGGGAGGAGGCGTGGGGTTGGATGGCTGGCTGGGGCCTGGGGATGTGTTGTGGGCTGTTAATATATTAGGGTTGCAAGTAATGGGCCAGTTGGGCTGCATGTTCTTATGGGCTCCTTTGGAAAGTTCGGTTTTTTGGTTAACCGAGGATAAGAACCGAATTAACCTACTAAAATTCTGTTAGTTGAAAGCAAGAACCGAATATTTCGGTTTCGGTTCTTTCGGTTTCGATTCCGGTTATTTCGGTTCGGTTCTCGGTTTTCGGTTAATTATGCCCAGGCTTAGCTATACACACACATCTAAGTCTTTCTGATGATCTCATCTCGCGGCGCGGTAAGTATCCCTAGTCTAGCCGTACGGTTAGACCCAACCGTTCAACCAACCGTTTCCTAATTCGTCTTTAAGATTTCATTTCATCCAGTAGTCATCGCGTGCAGCGGTGCAGGTGAGCCGATCTAGACCGACCGGTCTAGCCGTATGCACGCAGCGCAATCCGGTTTGGCCAGAGCTTTTTTGGCCACATTTTTTACTTGCCCCGCCGTACGTGGGAGGGCTAAGACAGTTGAGAGATACGATACGAGCATACGATCGATGACACTGCAGTGGTTAATTAACTGCGTATTTATAAGTCCGAAAAGACTCGAAACTAGATGCTGCGACCTAAAACCTACTTACTACTGTGCATTTGTAGTGTTCTTCGTCTGTTGTACCTCGAATCTTTCGTTTTTCCAGAGTCGATAGATGTGCTTCTGAATTTGTGGCCGCAAATATTACTGTCAAGTACTGCTGGTAGCCAGCTTAGCTAGCTTCAATGAAGCAAGGTCCGTGTCAAATACATGTGGCACCCGTCTCCCTCCAAAACTGCCCCGTGAAGATCCTGACCAAGCTCCTCACGTCACGCCTACAGCAACAGGATCGCCAAGCTGGTGGATGTTGACCAGAACTCCGCCCAGTGCTGGGAAATATGGAAACACCGTAACGAGGTGGTCTTCAGGCACCGGGAGCCCAGCGTGCATCGCTTGGTCGCCACCTGCAAGGAAGCTGGACGCGCCTGGAGCTGCTGGCTCCCGAAAAGAAACACAGCTATGGCTGGAAGATGGAGTGCTGCCCTTAATATGTAAACGTTTCCCCTTCTGCTATGTTTGTCATGAACTGTAATCCTATATGTAACTGGAGGACCTAGCCCCTTCCAGCCACCGGCCTTGCCGGAATCAGTAGAATGAAAATCAGGTGGAGATCGACTTTGATCCCCCATCGTTAACCTAAAAAAAATACATGTGGCTCACTTTTGATCCGATAGACTTGTTTAGTAGAATAATTGCAGTTGTCGGTGATGAACATAGGCCATGGTGGCACGACACAAACACAAAGCAAAGCTTATTAGTGAAGTGGGGCCTGAAGCCTGCATTTTTCTGACACGAACAAACGAGCGAGAAGTCCTACCAACCGATCAAACACATTGCTCGCCGCGGAGGGAGAGTGCAGTGCATTGCGTTTGACAAAAGCAAGTCGGTTCCAATGTTCCATCACGTCTCCACGCGGCCGCCCGGCCACCGGCGAAGTAATGAGGTCAACGAACAAGGCAGAAACGACTCGCTGATCCAACCGCAGATTGCAGTGATGAAGGAGGGTGGGTGTTTGTGTTTCGCTTCGTCCACGGTACGGTTGGGTGTTGGGGGCCTCTTCACTGCGAGATGCGATGCGACGGCGGCCGCGTCTCCCCAGTCCCGTCCCTCCTCACGACGCTGTGCCGTGGCCGTGCAGATGGCAGACGTGACGTGAGAAAAGCTTTCGGATAGCCCATATGGCTGCCCGTACGCCCGCCCGTCCGCCTGACGAAACCAACTCTGATTCCAGCTCCGGCGCGGCCACAAAGCCGCTTTATAGCCAACCTTTTTCCGTTGGATCTGTCTGTTTGGAACTCGGTGATTTGACCCATTTAAACAATCAAGCAATTTGAGAGGACAAATCACACAAATGAGACAAGAAACAAAATTTGTGTGATGGAAGCCTAATGTTCACACGAGTAATCATACAACAAAAAACACACAAATAACCAAATAAAAAAATTCGAGTGAAACAACAGTGACTTTCACTCGGATTATCAAAGACCACCATCCACCTTCAAGCAAAAACACAACAAAAAATCGAAACAAAAAAACAAAATCAAAAACCAGAAATTCGCCATGGAATGCAAAATCACAAAGATTGTGAGGGAACTGCCTCTAACAAACATACCAAAAACCATAAAAAATACAAAAAATAAAAAACAAAATAAAAACCAAGAAATTTTTAAAGAAATGCAAAATCACAAAGATTATGAGGGAACTGCATCTGACAAACATACCAAAAAATAAATAAAAAACCAGAAATTTTCAAAGAAATGCAAAATCACAAAGATTATGAGGGAACTGCATCTGACAAACATAACAAAAAAATAAAAAACCAGAATTTTTTTATGAAATGCAAAATCACAAAGATTCTGAGGGTACTGCCTCCTACAAACATACCAAACAACATATTCATAATATGGTAAGCTAAACCAAAACAATTATGAGGTCATTATATTAATCAAATAAACTTCAAAGAATGATAATTCAAAAAAGTAAAAATCATAGAAACAAGTAATGAACTTTTTGCACTTAGTACTACTTACATAAATAATACCTATAAATTACACCTAATGAACAACTGTAAGTGAAGTTGAACTCTATTGTAACTAGGATACCTATAACCAGGAAACCATTATTTAGAGCTAGAGCAGTAGCACAGATTCTGGAATATAACAAAAAACAAAGAAGAAAATCGGCAGCTGGATGAACAAATTCTAACCTAAATTGGGATGATTTTAGAAGTACAAAGCACACAAATGGGATGCTTTTAGGAGTAGAGAAGTACCTCATATTATAAAAACTAACCAATGACACACAAGGACCATCACCAACCGCCCCGACCATCTCAGCCTATGCTTGAACATCTGTACAACTCAAATATCAACACAGGAAGAAGAAAAACGTGGAAAACAAAGAATCAGATCAATATCAACCAGGAGTACAACATCTAATCAAAATAAGAACATTACCATCAAATTACAGCACTCAGTACAATAAATTACAATGAAAACAGACTGTAAATCTAATTACAAAGCACTGTAACTAGATTTATTTTAGCAATTATTCTAAAAATCAACTGGACCAGCTACAAAAATCAACTAGGCCACCTAAGTTACCTGGAACACCTTTTATAACTTTTATGGTGATCAAGTAAATCCGCAGGACAAACTACAACATGCCAAATGAAATTTAACACAACTACAAAAATCAGGCCAACTAGAAAATTAACACAAAATTTGAGGTACTACTTGGACTGCCCACAAGCCACATTGGCAAAGGGGGTAGAAATACAGGAATAAACACTAAAAGCGGAGCAAATAAAAAACATAATTCATTAAGAAAAATTGACAAGGCCTGCTAACTTAAACTTAGTACTAGTTACATCAAAATTGACAAGGCCTGCTAACTTAAACTTAGTACTAGTTACATCGACATTACCTATAAATTACACGTGATGAACAGCTGTAATTAAAGTTGAACTCTACTGTAACTACAAAATTAATACAAAATAAATCCAAACTAAATAGATAAATGTAGCAGAGAAACTATGACATAAATTTTAATATGGAAATCAAAACCAAAACAATTCTGAGTAATTTGACATTAAAAACAGGTACCAGGATCAAAATTAGTACAATTTATCAATGCTTGCGTGTAAGTTTAAAATCACAATTATTACAATTTTTCCAAGATTCTGGGGGCAATGCCTGCAACAAACAAAACAAATAGACCATCATTCATAGAAAATAGAAAAATGCTATACAAGAATCCTGACTTACAAAAACATAATTAACCAAGAAAAAATTAAATACTCTGTCTAAACTTTGAACAAAAATTTAGAATAGCAAAGCAAAATTTCTTAGAGCACTGCAAAAAAAGGCAATTCAAAGTTTCAAACTAAAGAGGATCCGAGGGCATTGCCTCAATAAAAAACACAGAAAAGCTAACATAGACCTTTTCAAAATATATTATCCAAACATGAGCCTAACAAATTTTTTTATCTAATACTAGTTACATCAATAATACCTAGGAATTACACCAGATTAACCAATATAAGTGTAGTTGAACTCTAGTGTAAGTGCATTATCAAGAAAAGTGTGGCCTCAGCTTTTGAATTTGGTGGTGCAATTCATATAAGTTTAATCATAGGTGGCTGCATATGTAACAACAAATTTCAGAAAACAGCAAGGTAAAGACTGCAAAGCAATAGAAACCAAAAAGATCACATACTTCTAAAATTCAACTAATATAAAAAATTGATGGGGAAAGCACAAAGAAAAGCTAACTACCATCAATTAGACATTGCATACAACCAAAAAACTGAAGAGTAGAGGGATATTCAAGTAAAATAGTAGCAATAGCTAGATTGCAAGAAGACAACAACTCACAAGACATGGCTGGGAAACTAAGTTCAATACTAGGGAACAGACAACATCTCTAGTAACTAGAAATATCTCAAAGTTCAGTAGCTTAAATGTTCTCAGCAGAAAAAACAGAGAGCAGAAACACGAAAACAGGTCATTCATAATCTATACAGGCAGCAGTTCTGTGAAACAACTTTCTAAAATAGCTAACACTTTTTACATGATAACATAAACATTCAGTCATAACAATTGTGGTCTGTCCGTTTGCTCAACAAAACACTCAGACTATTACCATATTGAACAGAGCACACAAGCAGAGCACACCACTGATTTCCTCTATATGGATTGCAGAACTCAGAAAACATAACATATATTTCCCAAAAAAATCAATGGAATGGAAATGACTATCCACAATTGGCATATTTTACAGAAACAAAAAAGGTAAATATTTTCTATTCATAGTTCCTAACAAACATATTGCTCAACAACATAGTGCAAACGAACGCCATAGTTCCTCACAAACTCTCTCTCTCTCTCTCTCTCTCTCTCTCTCTCTCTCTCTCTCTCTCTCTCAAAGGAGTGCAGATGCCAAAAACAAATGCCACAATTAAAAAAAAACTTATCTTACAAATAAGTTCTATGGATTGCAGATCTTGCAGACATATATGCCAAGTTGTTCAGAAAACAAAATTACAAATTATTTCTAAGGATTGCAGATCTCAGAGACAAACGAGAGGAGTGTGTTGTTCAGAAAGGACAAACGAGTATGCTTGGGTTGTAAGGTGATACCAGGGGAGTGTGTTGTTTCCCAACATAAGCTTTTGGTGGTAGACTTTCATTTTCAAGTGCATGCTCGTAAGGATAAATAAGCTAAGATTAAAAGAACAAAGTGATGGAAACTGAAAGGGGAGACGTCAGATGTATTCAGGGAAAGGGTTATCAAAGAGAGCTCTTGGAAGGAAGAAGAGGACATAAACAATGTGTGGGAGAAGATGGCAACCAACATTTGGAAGGTGGCCTTAGAGGTGTGTGGAGTAACCAAAGAAAGTGGAGACGAGGCTAAAGATACTTGGTGGTGGAACGAGGAATTCCAAAGGGCTATTAAGGAGAAGAAAGAATGCGATAGACGCTTGTACCATGACTACCATGACAGGAGTGTGGACAATATAGAGAAGTACAAGGTGACAAAGAAGACTGTAAAACGAGCTGTAAGTGTTGTAACACCCTGGTGTTACGATCCTTTTTAGCGCCGTGATTTAGGACTCAGTAAAGTTTTCGAAACGAGTTTCTCAGATTTTTGATTTGAAACGTATTCGACGCGATACGCGAATCCAGTGTGACTTAGTTCACGGACTCAAGTAAACGCTCAAGTTGAATCACGCCAGGCGTAGAAATAATTAGGAATGTCGAACGGCAATTCGAGCCAATCGATAGCAAACGGTTCGTTCTATTAGATTAAGCATGAAAAGCAATGTTTATAAATAAAATAAAACCCATTCATAAATAGAACGATATATATATATATATAGCTTTTGAATAAAATTTAAATTCGAGCTTGCTGAAATTTTCTGGTGCCTAGACGTTGCAAATTGACTAAAGTAGTGAACCGTTATATATACACACACACATATACATACATATATATATATATATATATATATATATATATATATATATATATATATATATATATATATATATATATATATATATATATATATACATGTTACGGCAGTAACATTAAATCGAAGTATGTGCATGCATGCTATCGATTATCTCATTCAATTATTTGTTCGTACACATGCACATATGTATATATATATATATATATATATATATATATATATATATATATACCCACACACATATGAGGGGGAAATAGACTTACCGTGTGCTGCGTTGTGGGTTGCCTACATGTCCGTTTCTGCGTCCTCTGAATCCTGATGGGGCGCCTCTCTGCTGCTACTGCCTCTGCCCGATTGGTCCTTGTCTGTCTCCGATTGTTTTTCCACGCCGTGCCACGGAGGTGCCTATGCGTGCACATTGGTCTTTGTCATTTAGTCACTACGCATCAGGTCTGGCCGGGTCACCTCTGTGTCGGCAGCAATGCTTCTCTCTCCCTTTCTTTTTTCTGCTGCCGAGTCGTTTCGTCTCTGATCCAGTCCATCGTGGCCGGCCGGTTCCTTTTTCCTCCTCTCGCGCGCAAGCGCAACTGCGCCACCGACGCCTCAGCTCCGCTCTTCTTCCTCGTGCGAGCGCGCGCAAGTTCTCTGCGCCGCCATTCCTGCTGCTCCACAGCACCCTCGCGTCTCCTACTTCATCCCCGCATCGAGCGCTTCCGTGCTGCTGTCCGCGCAGGTGCCAGCGCCTCTCTGCTCCTCCCGCGCCCCTTTGCTGCGCCGGACCAGAGCCGGCGCGCTGCTCGTCCCGTTGCCGTGCGCCCACAACCGCCAAGTCTGGAGCACCGCCGCGGTCCCGCGCTGGACCGGGCCGCAGCGTCGTCGTGGCCAACCACCGACGCCAGAGCCGCTGCATCTGCCGGAACCAGGGAGCCACGTTGGGCCGTTGCTCTTTGGCCGCACTCGTGCCCGCAGCTCTGCTTCGTTGCTCCACGCACCCATTCACGCCGCGTTGGGCCTACTGCTCAGCAGCGCCGCTCCTTCGGTTCCCCTGCGTACCCGCGCCCATCACTTTTCCCCTCCTCGCGCGCGCAAGGCCACGCCGAGCCCCGCTTAGCTCTCGGTCGCTGCCGCCCGAGCATGCACCGCCCACCTTTTTCCTGCTCCGCGTCAGCGCCGGACACCTGACTGGACCACGCCACCACCCCATCCCCACAGCTCCACCTTGCGTCCGTCAGTACCGGCTGTTCCACCGCGCACGAGCGCGCTTTGTCCACAGTGCGCCTGGACCGCGCAGCTCCACCTCACCGTGCAGCCCACTGCGTTGCCGGAGCCGTAGCCGCTCGCATGGCCGGCGCCGTCGCAGCCGGTAGGCTGCCGCCACGGCTCACGCGGGTGGGCTACCGGGGGCCGATTTGGCTCTTGCCGCGACCCGCCCAGGGCTGCTCTGGTCCTCGTGTGGCTCGCCGGCGGTGGTCCGCCGCTGCCGTGCCGTTCCTCGGCCCCGTCCCGCCGTTGTCGCCGCCGATTGGGCCGGCGAATCAGTCCCCTGTTCGTGCTCTGTTTGGAGTTGAGGTGAGGACGTGAATATGTGAATACGGGTTTTTCCGAGGGTCTTGATATCAAGACTATGACTCGAATGAATAGTAGGACGGTAGCATGCTAAATAAATAGAAATCGGGGGACGTTTTTGCAAATCCATCAACGAGACTGGGCTTGCCCAGTTGGGCTGGCTAGTTGGACAGCTCGCGCCCGTCCGCGTGTGGGTCGTCCGCGCAGCCTGCCTCGCTGGGCCGACCGTGTCCCGCCCCCGCGTCTGGGCTGGGTGTGTGTAGATTTCTGGCTGGGCCGCTGCGCCGTGTTGGGCCATGCTCGCCCCTAGGCCGCGCGTCTGCTGGGCCAGTTGTGGCCGACGGCCCGTTTTCCTTTTCGATTTATAGAGCGATTTCTAATTTGGCTGATAAAGTAAACTTGTAAAATCAATATACAATGGTATAGGAATCCAAAAATTATAAAACCAGTTTTGTTGCGTTCCTAAAATCGTGAACTACCTGTTAGTAGATTTTGTTCACAAAGTTTGATAATATTTTTGGGAGCTATATAATTAATTTAAGATACTTAACATTATAGAAATGTAAACTTGTAGGAACGGTTATGATAAATTGGTAATAGTATTGGATCTAAAATTTGTACGGTAGGCTCCTAGCAATATTAGGTACTCACTGTAGTTTTTGTAGCTCCTGAATAATTAGTTTGCGAAATAGATAATGATGTTCTATTTCGAATAATGATTAAATCGATAGACTGGAATAAAGAAACGTCTTAAGGTTTATATAACTAAAACAATTGCTGCAAAGTAACACATTATTCGCCAACATGGGTATGTAGCCTAAGTACGGTCCTCGTTAGAACTAGCCGTTAACTCGAGAGGCGTACGTCATATTTTACGAGTCACGATTGCAGTTGATTAATTACATCTTTGCATTGCATCGCATGCATATCATATAGGTATGAGGATGGATCGATGGATCGATCGAAGGATGACTGGGAATCCGAAGATGATGCAATGGGCCTCCGATCTAGTTGATGGTGGATGATCTAAAGATGCAGATACTAACTTTTAATATATCTTACCCAGGCAAGCCCCGGTGCATAACCCCTACTTTCTGCAGATTAAATTATATTTGTGCATTAAGTTTTAAGGAGTTGAATGAAACCACTTGCATATATATCTTTACCCTATGAGTCTTACTAGTATGACAGGATCGTGTAGATTGCTATGCTACAGGACTCTGGTAGAAGTCAAGTGATTACCTGTCACTCGCGAGAGATAGGAAATATATTATTGGATTACTATCACTTGGAAAATATGAAAATGGTGGAAAGGAAAATAGTGACCGGGCAGGGATATGGTTTGGGTATTGGTGGGTGTAAGAAGTTGTGTCGCCGCGGAGGCGGGTCATAGCTTGGTTACACCGTTTCTCCCTGTCTGGTCGATTAAGGACCGATCGTGCATATGACTCTAGGCAGGTCACAGACTTATTATCTCGAGCACATACTTGTGTATGGGCGCTTGGAAGACTTGTTGCTCTCTTGTCGCGGATCTGGCTCTTTCCGGACCGACTGTCTGGGTTTGTTTTTGGTGGAGGAGGTCCTTGCACCGCGCTGAGTCCGGGACTCAGGGGCGGGGGCTTGGAGTCCCAGTTTGGACGGAGACCTGGACACCCGGGACAGGAGAGTGATGGGTTGGTCCTGCTTGTGCCTGGGGTACAAGCGGGGCGTGTGTTTTCGGGGTACCCAGCTAGGGGCATTGATTCACGAATCGTCTGGCTATCCAGTATGGCTTGTTTATGGTTTAGCATCATAGTAAGAACTGAAAGACGAAGGATGGAAGATAGACAAAGGAATTCTGATTTCTTACCACCTGCTTGAAAGTAGTATAGGTGCTTACATAGAATGGTTAGTTAATGAACCAATGCGGCTATGAATAAAAATCCAATATAAGGACGCACGCTTAGTAATGCTTCATGCAAATGCAATAAACCCACAAGCCAAATAGCCTTGCATATCCTTGGAGTCTTTTCTTTCCTCCTATCGGGTAAGTCTTGCTGAGTATAATTGAGTACTCAGAGTTTTATTCCCCCTGTTGCAGGTGACAGGTGGATGCTAGAGCTGACTCTTATGTGTGGATACCTCTTGATGGGCTCAGCGAGGATTCCTTTACGCTGCGATCGTAGTATTTATTTATAACTCTCACTAAATGCTTTTATAAAAGAAAGTTTTATAATCGGTTGTCATAGTTGCTATATATCAATAACTCATCATGTCATTAATAGATGTTTATTTCTGCTGTAACTCTGTTCACATGTTCTATTCTGCTGTTAAATTAAATTGTTGATAACTCTGATAATATGATTTCATTCCGCTGTTATATTAATAAATATTATATTCTGATGTTGTATTAAAAGTGATGTAAGAAATGGTTACAAATGATGTAAGCTTTATTCTCTCATTTGTGATCCTGATGGCAAAAATGTGGATTTTCGGGTTCTCCCCTGGGGTGTGTCCGACGGAACCGAGTAATTTAGTGTTCTCCCTTGAGTGCTTAGTGTCTAATGAAAGACAAGCACTTCTATGAGGCATTAGATTAGGCGGTTCTGCCACAAGTGTGGCAAAGGGTGGAGCGTACAAGGATCTTTACCAACATTTGAGTACGAAGGAAGGAGAGAAGGACATTTATAGGATGGCTAGGGTTTATGAGAGAAAGACAAGGGACTTCAATCAAGTTAAGTGCATTAAGGATAAAAGGGAGCATCTCTTGGTGAAGGAGGATGAGATCCGACATCGATGGCAAGAGTATTTTGACAAATTGTTCAATGGTGAGAATACGGACACAACCTTTCAGTTGGATGACTCTTTTGATGACATCAATAGGCGCTTTGTGTGGAGAATCCAAGAATCTGAGGTTAGAGAGGCGTTGAAAAGGATAAAAGGAGGTAAAGTGATGGGACCAGATGGTATCCCAATCGAGGTGTGGAGATGGCTCAGGGACATAGCTATAGTATGGCTAACCAAGCTGTTCAACTATATTTTTTGATCGAACAAGATGTCTGATGAGTGGAGGAGAAGTATATTGGTACCGATCTACAAGAATAAAGGGAATATTCAAAGTTGTACTAATTACCGAAGAATTAAGTTGATGAGTCATACTATGAAGCTATGGGAGAGAGTTATCGAGCATCGCTTGAGAGCAATAACATGGGTCTCTATGAACCAATTTGGTTTCATGCCCGGAAGGTCAACCATGGAAGCCGTTTTCTTAATAAGACAAGTGATGGAGCGGTATAGGGAGAAAAAGAAGGACCTACACATGTTTTTTATTGACTTAGAGAAGGCTGATGATAGAATACCAAGGAATATTATGTGGTGGGCTTTGGACAAACATAAAGTCCCAACGAAGTACGTCGGGCTCATTAAGGACATGTACAACAATGTTGTGACTAGAGCTTGAACAAGTGATGGAGACACGGATGACTTCCCGATTAGGATAGGACTACATCAAGGGTCAGCTTTGAGCCCTTATTTGTTTGCCTTAGTGATGGATAAGGTTACAAGGGACATGCAAGGGGACATCCCTTGGTGTATGCTTTTTGTGGACGATGTAGTGCTAGTTGATGAAAGCCGGACAGGAGTGAATCAGAAACTGGAGTTATGGCGGAAGACTTTGGAGTCCAAAGGTTTTAAACTCAGTAGAACTAAAACTGAGTATATGAGATGTGACTTCGGCACTACTACTCGGGAGGAGGAAGATATTAGTTTGGAAGGTCAAGTAGTGCCTAGAAAGGATACCTTTCGATATTTAGGATCAATGCTATAGAGAGATGGTGATATTGATGAAGATGTTAGCCATAGAATCAAAGAGGGTGGATGAAGTGGCGGCAAACATCTAGTGTCCTATATGATAAAAGGGTACCATAGAAGCTAGAAGGCAAGTTTTATAGAACAGCGATTAGACCTGCTATGTTGTATGGTGCAGAATATTGGCTTATGAAAAGACAACATGTTCAACAGATAAGTGTCGCGGAAATGCGTATGTTAAGTTAGATTTGTGGTCATACAATAAGGGATCAAGTTCAGAATGATGATATACGTGATAGATTAGGGGTAGCATCAATTGAAGAAAAGCTTGTCCAACACCGGTTGAGATGGTTTGGACATGTCCAACGGAGACCTCAAGAGGTACCGGTGCGTAGTGGAATCCTAAGCTAGGATAGTAACATGAAGAGAGGCAGAGGAAGACCAAAGTTGACTTAGGTAGAGGCAATAAAAGGAGACTTGAAAGGATTGAATATACCCAAAGACTTAGCCTTAGATAGGAGTGCTTGGAAGATAGCTATTCACGTGCCTGAACCTTGATTGCTTCTGCTGGATTTCAACTCTAGACTACCCCAACTTGTTTGTGACTTAAAGGCTTTGTTGTTGTTGTTGTTGCAGATCTCAGAGACATATATGCCACATTGTTCAGAAAAAAAACATATTTTACAAATTGTTTTTTATGGATTACAGATACCAGAGACATATATGGCACATTCCATACAAAAATAGAATAGGTCCTATAAACATGATTCAAATAGTGCACGTTCATATGCTTTGTGCTAGCAAGAGCAAATGACTTAGAATGCAAACTTTATACTAACATTACACTACTATTACATCTACAATGAGAAAAGTTTACATTCCATCCTAGAATATAAAAGAGTTAAATGCACCAGAGATCCATTAACTTATGAGGAGGTTTCAGTTAGGTCCATCAACTTTCAAAGTGGTTTTTTTGGTCCATAAACTTTGTACGCCGTATCACTTAGGTCCATACCTCTCCACGTTGGCTTCTCATGCTGATGTGGCATGATGACTAGGCATAATGCAACAGTGATTACCCTCCATATGTAGCTCCCATGTCCATGAGGTTCCTGACCCTGGACCAGTCGATGCCTAGGCCGTTGAGGTTGGACCCGTCAACGACGTGCCACTAGTGGTCGTAGTCCACCGTGAAGTCCTCCGGCACCGGCTTCTCGTACACCTCGGCCTGTGAGCCATTGAGCCAGTACGGCAGCGTTCGCACCCGTCGCGGCCACTCCGAGGGCCACCACACGCCACGCTCTGACAGGCCCATCGGCACGTGGTACATGCACGAGTTGAGTCGGATGTACCATGCCGTGTTTGCGTCGTCGACGGCGGCGCACATCAGTGGCTGCTGTCGCTTCTTGGCATCGTAGCACTCGTTCGTCGTCGATCTTTGGCGATGCCGACGGCAGCGATGGCGACAAGCCGGTCATGTCGGAGTCGGAGTACATGGGGGGCACGGACAGAAATGCCAGTCAGGACGATGGCCTTGACATCGAGGACTTGCTCATCATCGAAGACCGCACAGAGGAGCAGAAGGCATGGGCGACGTAGGCTGACGAGTCACACCGGGAAATGGACCGCCGCGAGGAGGGCAGCAAGAACGACGACAATGGCGTAGAGAACAGCGGTGGCGAGGAGCAAGAGTGGTAGGTGTGTAACATGAAGGCCAGTGCCGACTACATCCCGTGCCTAGACAACAAGAAGGCCATCAAGAAGCTACGACCGGAGAACTTCCGGTGGTACGAGCACCGGGAGCGGCACTACCCCGATGAGGGCCCGACGTGCCTCGTTGTGCTCCCCACCGACTACCGCCACCCCATCGAGTGGCCCAAGAGCCAAGACAGGGTATGTCCGTCCGCGTCTCTGAATCTCCATGCGGCAATGCATTGCTGACTCATGGTCGTTCATCGTGCCGGCGATGACGTACGTGCAGGTATGGTACAACAATGTCCCACACACAAAGCTGGTGGAGGTGAAGGGCCACCAAAACTGGGTAAAGGTGAGCAGACAGTACCTGACCTTCCTCGGTGGCGGCACGCAGTTCATCCATGGCGCGCTGCACTACATCGACTTCCTACAGCAGGTACCATGCATCACCAATGGCCAATGACCAGGCCATGGTTTGTTTGTTTGTTTCTATCGCTCCGGTAGAAAGTGTATGTAGAGTAAGGAGGTTATTCTATGTTGTCTGGCCAGTCCATCCGCGCCATCGCGTGGGGGAAGCAAACACGGGTGGTGCTCGATGTCGATTGTCGCGTAGCCAGCTTCGATGGCTACCTATTCAAGCATGACGTGGTGACCATGTCGTTCGCGCCCAAGGACGAGCACGAGGCGCATGTGCAGATGGTGCTCGAGCACGGGATCCCAGCCATCTCCGCCGTCATGGGATCCAAATGCTTGCCTTTCCCCAGCAAGTCATTCGACCTTGTCCACTGCGCGTGGTGCCGCATCCCATGGCATGCCAATGGTGCGCCATGCCGCTGCCCCCATTCCACTGTGTGTCCTCCTTGTCCGAGATCCCTTACTGACGATGCTGAGATTGTCGTGTCCCCATGCAGGTGGTGCTCTCCTTCTAGAGCGGAACCATGTCCTACGCCCCGATGGTTTCTTCGTCTGGTCCGCCACGCCGGTGTACTAGAAGCTGACGGAGGATGTCGAGATCTAGAAAGGCACGTAAAGTTCCGACCACTCGCCGCGATGCCATGCCATGGCCATGGCCATGAACCGATCAAACAGAGCCAGCTGTCGGGGTGGCCTTTTACGAGAGTGGCCCTCAGAGTGGCCGCGGCGGGTGTGGACGCTGCCATACTGGCTCAACGGCTCGTAGGCCGGGGTGTACGGGAAACCAGCACCGGAGGGCTTCACGGTGGACTACGACCACTGGTGGCGCGTCATTGATGGGTCCTACCTCAACGGCCTGGGCATCGACTGGTCCAGGGTCAGGAACCTCATGGACATGAGAGTTGCATACGGAGGGTAATCACTGTTGCATTGAGCCTAGTCATCATGCCACATCAACATGAGAAGCCAACAAGGAGAGTTATGGACCTAAGTGATACAGCGTACAAAGTTTATGGACCTAAAAAACCACTTTAAAAGTTGATGGACCTAACTGAAACCTCCTCACAAGTTAATGGATCTTTGGTGCATTTAACTCAATATAAAACTACTTGTAATTGTATATAATTGTCGACACATGCAAAAGGAATTCTTTTGAATAGAGAGGAACATACTGTTTCATCATTTGTATCGGACATGGCATCCCTCAGTAGCATTGACAGCATGTCCCTGACAAAAAGAGTCTACTCAGGTGGTAGCCATCTTCAAACAATTCATTTTAAAAGGTGTCAATGGCAGCACCATGGTAAGTTAAATGACAACATGATAAAATTGCAAGTCAAAGCAAATCCGGGAGCAGAATATTGGCAGTCTAAAATATTCATAATCAGTTCTATACTCCTAAAACTTCATAACTAGAAGCTGTATAAAGATGAAGCCAAACCCATACAACTTCATATGAACTCGGCAAGAAAAATGTACTAAATCAGCATACTAAAAAAACTGAATCAACAAACTTGACATTTGCAGTACCTGAAACTGCCTTAATCCATTTGCTCAAACTCCTAGGTAAAGGATTGCAGATCCTAGAGACATATATATACCACATTAACAAGATATACTCAAATTACATCACCAAGTATAAAAATTTACAGTGCATACTAGGATATAAACTTAATGCTAGTAATATATATAAGTGTTGGCCTAAGCAAAAGGTATTCTTTTGCATAGATAGGAACTTACCCTTTAATCATTTGTATATCGGGCTTGGGTGTCCCAGTTGCATTCAGATCATATCCCTACCAGTAAAGTCTACTGAGGAGTTAGAGCCCCCTACAAATAATACATGCAAATAAAGTGTCAATGGAAAAGAACATCTAGATGAAAAAGGTGCACCAGTAAAAAAATAGAGGATAAATTGTTCACTGACTAACAGAAGAGTGAAAAAGAAAAAAGAATATTAAAAGGTGCAGCAGCACAACCGATAGGCTCAAAAGAAAAAAAAAACGATTAGCTTTAGAAAGCCCAAAAATAGAATAAAGTCTAGTAAAAAAAGTATTATTATAGCACATATAACAATAACGGTTAATAACATAAGCGAAGGGATCACACTGCCCTCTACTCAAGTAATCATAATTGACAGCTTAGCACTTATCATTATAATATCCAGTACCAGTAATACAAACATAGCCATGCATATGAGTGCACACACCATTGATAGGCACAGTCAATAATACCAAAAGTATGGACTAGATATACAATGCCTTCCATCATAAAGAAGATGTACAAAAATAAAAGAAAAAATTGTAGTACAGATATTTCATATTTGACATTAGGCATGTGAACTAGTGTATCATATATTGATATAAGGTTATACTGGCAGTTCTTACATGTTAAGTCCATACAGAGGGCATTTGTTGAAATCTGTCAAAAGGATGGCAGGTGCAGAAACAAAAGAAAATGGTCACATTTCTCACTCAACAATAAGCCTAAATTCAAAAAAAGAGAGAAAAGGTTCACACCCAGATTAAAGAACCTACAATTCTACTACAGGTCAGAAAGGCATGCCACATAAAGTCAAACAAGGCTATTGCCCAACAATGTAGGAAAAAACACATGTTGAGTCAAAGCTATCAATTCAGTATTACCAACTTAAGCCTACATGTTGTGGTTGTGTGCACCAACATACAGAAGGACAAAAATCAGAAACAAATATAGTACACTTACATCACAGCAATAATTAGTTTCAGGGCTAGAGATGGAGCGATAGAGATCAGAATCAACACTTAGAAACTGCGAGCACTGAACATCTTCAACATCCTGGCCTTCTAAATCATCAGAGCTCAATATCTCACAAAACCAAGACACCTCTTTCTAGCCATCTATCACAAATATCAAATTGAAGCATAATTAGACATAGAGAAAGCCAATGGAAAAAACACTAGTAGTACAAGCATTAGCACAGGTATAGTGAACTACTAATTTCGAGTACTGAATAAAAGATAAATAACACATATGCCTTTTAATTATTGGACAAACAGAATAACCATTTCACAAGCAAAGTATTGATTCAAAGCAAATATACAGTGCCAGGACTAATATCAACAAATATTCTAAACTAATCTGAACAAATATTCAGTGCAACAGCCCCAATATAACAGCAGCAATAATCAACAGTGCCTGATGTAAAAAGGTGACCTTCAGTAAGCAACAACATATCTAGCAAGACTAAAGTTGTACCACTTCCACAGATTGCATCATTGCATAGATGCCAACATCTCCATAAACAAAATAGCAGCTGAGCTCGCTCTTCTGAATCCCGTCGACTCCATTATCATTATGAATGGTCCTGGCCTTGATATGACAAGTTCATTTTCAGGTAGCAGATCCCACTCCTTTCTCAAATCCTATCTCAAAGCCTTAGCTTTTGTGCAAGAGACCATAGCGTCAAAGCAGTCCGCTCCTTCTCTCCCACATTTCTAACACATGATATCGATCCCAACGCCATATTCAGTGCAACGACTTAGCTAGTTGCTTGCACCCCGGCCCGACCGCACCGACCCTTTCTTCTTGGACAAACACAGAGTAAGATCGCAGCAGGAAGCAGCAACCACCAGCTTAGGGCCTGTGGCTTGGGCTGCCCACCTGGCATGGTGCGTTGTAGGCGGCCAAGGAGATAGCACATGGCCGGACCAGGACGACAAGTACAGCAACCAAATCAGCAAATCTAAAACAAATCGGACCTCCACATCAATGCCAAATCCCTACTCGAACCCTAGGGCAGAAAAGGAAATCTGATTCCATCCATCCCCAAACACAGCAGAGAACAGATCCATGAAATAAACTCGAACCCTAACCTCTAGAACGAGGCAGAACACATGAGCATGCTCTAACAACGAAGATTTCAAGGAATCGAAGGAAGCAAAAGGAACGAACCTTGCACCTGATGGAATCGCCTGTCGCCAATGTAGAGCGCCAGAGCGTCGCGGGGAAGAAGACGACCGTGAAATGAAATAGCCACACAAACAGGCGTGACTCCCAATTTCAATTTTGAACAGTAGCGCTTCAGAGTGGTCGAATTTTTTACAATTTAGCCTTTTTTTAAAAGTTTCTCACAAATAGACCCCTGATAGAAAGAATTCAGAAAATGGACCCTTAGCTCAGCGCTATTGATGCTGGAGCCTAACTCGACGCCAGCGTCTCTGGCGCCAAGCTCCTAGGCACGGAGGATGGCATGGCAGGGAGCTCGGCGCCAGTAGATCTTGGCGCCGAGCTTCCAGCATTTAACCCTGGCCCAACCTTCCTGCCCGAGCGTTCTTCCTCTTCTTTCTCCTCCCTCTCGGGTTTTTTCTCTCCCCACTCCACCCTACCTCACGAATCTACATATTAGACCTTGAAAACCTTGATTTGATCCATAGATCTTTGAGAGCAAGGTATCCTCGCTCCCCTCTTAGTTTTTTCACATCGATTCGGTACATATTAGTCAGATTTTTCAACCTAAGAATTGTCATCACTTACGATTTCATTGTATCCCTCAATATATATATATTATACAACCGTTGGATGATGTCAAGGTGTGAAAAAAGCTAGCAAACCTAGGCGCATGTAGTTATATTATGGGTTCATTGTTGTGCATCGAACGGGAAACCCTAGATTTAGGGTTTAATGTTAACTATTTTCGCTTCTTAGAACGAAATTAGTTGTATTATAGTTATGGTTCTCATTGATATTTATTTGTGATGTTTTGATTTATGTTTGTTAAATTACATCTGTTTTGTTAGATGTAAGAAATGTTTTGTGAGGAGTTTTGGCAAAAATGGGTCGTCCTCGAGAATTATACCCCGACGCATCTAGCAAAGATGCCCCCGTCCCTCCTGACCTCCCTATCCCTAACTGTGACTATGGTTTTCCGGCCCATGTTTTTCAATCTAAACATCCGGGCACAGCGGCGCGTTGCTTCTACACATACAGTTGTTTTAATATAAGAAATTGCTTCCACTATCCTTTTTCTTTATTTGTGTAAGTATGCTACTAATATTTTGTTGGAATCTCGTTGTGTAGGACCATGAGAGGTGCTTTTTCTTTCACTGGATCGATGGTGCAGACAAGTTTGATCCTAGGTACCTCCTTTTCGACGATTGGTTTAGAGGGAGACATCCATGTGAGCACTTCAAGCAGTGGGTTCCACCCCCCTAACCCTCCGCCAATGACGGCTAAGGAGAAGCACCTAGCCATAGTTAGATGACTCGAGGAACCTCCTCTGTGCGATTGCGGAGATCGAGCTGTGATAAACCCTGAGAATACATTGGAGTTTGTGTGTCCAAACAAGCATGAAGTAAGTGCAAAGTGTATGCGTTCAAATCTTGAGCTATATGTGTTCATGTACTAATGTCTCATTATTTAGGTGTTTTCAATGGTGAAGTGTTATTTCAAGGAATGGTTGTATGGTCCTAAGAACCCATGGCTGGAAGAACCACGGAGGGTTAAGGAAAATAAGAAAGAAAGGGTAATGTACAAAGCACCTCCTGTCATGTGCGAATGTGGTGTTAAATCCAACTATGGCCTAGTTCCTTCAGAGCTTGGAATAGGCCATTATTGTGGCCATATGATTGAGTATGATGAGGTTTGTTATTTTTTATGGTAAACATGGAATCGTATTTTGTTTCTTTTGCTAAGACATATATGATATAACATTTCTTTTGAACAGGGCACTAGAAAATGCAGGTGGGAATGTTATGATGGTCAAGCTAAGTTCTTGGATGAACTGAAGAAGAGGCAACTAATTGTACGAAAGAGGGGATATGGACCTGACTACGTCAACCTATTCGTTAAATATCACAAAGAAAAGATGCGTGAGTTTGCTAGACAGCGCGGTATTTGCAACCCGATCGATGTTGGGCTTAACAAATGGGGATTAGAGAGGCGGATGGCGTTAGAGGAGGAGAGGGCAAGGAATGAGGCAAGGGAGGAGAAAAGATTACAGATGCAGGTCTTGAATGAGCATGTTGCTACATTATATGCCAGTGAGTGCTTAAAAGCCTTTTTTTATTGCCTAATTTTAAAACTAATATAATCGTGTTGCTAACTGATTGTATTTTATACATGAAGGGATTGGTTGCAGCGAGGAACATGCCACAGAGGTGGCTCATGCAAGGTATGAGGAGAAGAAGTTAGATGAGCATAGATCACGAGCTAGTCGCACCGTTCAATCACTGATTGTGTTGTCTAATGAAGGGGACGAGGATGAGGACAACACTGGCAGACTGAGTGAGCTCATTGCTCTAGCAGAGGCGGGCATACAGACATGGGAGGCTAAGGATGACACTAGTAGACTGAGCGAGCTCATCGCTCTAGCAGAGATGGGCATGCAGACAAAGGAGGCTGAGGATGATACTGGCAGACTGAGTGAGCTCATCGCTCTAGCAGAGGCGGGCTTACAGGCGGAGGAGGATGATGACGTGTTCTTCACTCAGGCCGCAGTGGCCGCAGATGAAGTGGAGGCCTCTGACTATAGGCGACAGGTAGGTCAGAGCAACACAGGTGAGCCTAGCCACAGCAATAGGGTTGTGGTAGAGGATTGGTACTTGGATGATGAGTTGCTTACTTAGTACATTTCAGACTGAGGATTTGAAAGTGCATTTGCCCCTATGTCTACTGTTGGCACGTACTTCTAGTATTAATATGTTGTTTAATGTGGCATAGTGTTGAACTTTTCATTATGTGGTTGTTTTTATTATTTATGGTCTTAATATTCCGCTTAATGATACAGACGTATTGAAATGTAAATACTTGCTACAAAAAAAACTAACGACGCACGGCATTATATAAATCAACACACAAAACACATGAAATGGCATGTGACTACATGTACCGAACCTAGATACAAAGTTTCCTTCGACTAAACCTAACATGCCTTATGTAATTAAACCAAACAACAAACGCATAGATGTGGTATGTGAAAAAGATAAAGTCATCCTAGTAGTGTGCCCACATAGCAAATTGTGTTGCACCTTCTCCATAGTAGCCTCCCATTGTTGTTGGTGGTGGTGGCAGAGGTGACGGGAGAGGCCCCTTGTCGTTGTGGTTAGGGCAGGTGCAATATGGATCATTGCAGAGTGCCTATTGTGAATCGGCACCATTGTTGTTGTCGTCCTATCCATCGTCCTTGTAACCGATGCTTACTTCCCTTTCTAGATCGAAGAAACAGTCCTGTAGGTAGTAGATGTACTCCACATGCGGATAAATAGGTTGAGGATCGACCCACCTACTGAACCCACAGTTTTCTTCAGCCAAGGAAGACTATAATAAGTATGTCATGTAAGTTATATACAAGAGAAACATATTGAAGAAACTTGAAAAGAGATGACATCTAGGCCAGCTCTTTGCAGAAAAGGAGTGTACCTGTCATCATAACACATGTCCAAGAACCCACTGTGGGTTCTAGGACGAAGGAGCAGAAGGTCCTGCATCGAATAAAACATAGTCTCCTGTTACTTCACGAACACATGTACGTTCACCAAATTTTGAACAAAACTTATAGATTATTACCTGCCCCAGCGCTATGAGACGTCCTCGGTGGGTCGCCTCGTATGTTGGGTCGAGCAGGTGGAATTGCTCCATCCTACAAAAAAAGTGAATGAATTAGAATTTCAATATACAATGAAACATGAACTTACAAATGTATAAGTAATTGACATCAATACAAGCACAAAAAGAGACCTGCATAATTAATTAAATGAAGACGACAAATATAAAATAATAAAATGAATCAATAGTCGCACCTCACTAATCTGCCAATGGCAACTTCGTGAATTGTGGCCAAGTCTACCGCACTTGCCGCACTCGTACTGCTTAGGGTCAGTAACAAATGGAGTTCCTCTCCCATGCCTCGTTCTTCTGAGTATCTGATCCATAACTATCCTATGCCTCGTCCTCTGTCTTGATCCACACTTGTTCCGACGGTAAGCTGGATCCACAATGTACTTTGGCCCATCATATGGAGGCCACTCTCTAGGGTCCCGAAAAGGCACGAAGTGGGGGCTTCATGTGTGCACAAGCGTGTCGACACTGAACTCGTGAGGTATCCTTCTCTCGATATTATAGTTTCGATGCCTAGCTGCTGCCACCAAATGAGAACATAGAAAGTGGTACTACCTTGGTTTACCACAAGTGCACTTGAAATCTTAGAGGACAACCACATGTATCCTCGACTCTCGGACCTCGCCGTCGGACGTTGTACCGCCCCTATGCTCGACCTAATAAGTCCATGTGGCGTGGTCAAAGCATGCAACCTCATGTGTACCAGCCCTTTCTCTTGCCTTCTCTAGGTGTGCCTTTAGTTTCCGAGCTCATATCTCTCCATCACTCCGCAACTGCAATGCTGGCCGTGTCTATCGTTGAACTAGGCAACAAGCTTATAGAAGGTGAATTGAATGATTGCATTCACGGGCATACCACGTATCCTCAATAGCAACTTATTGAATGACTCTACCATGTTACTGCACTAAAACTCGTACCTCCATCCACCGGCGTCGTGAGCTCTCGTCTATTTCTCCAAATCCCTCATCAAACCTGTGAGCCATTGTCTGCCTTCTGCATTTGATGCGGTTCTGACCTGCTCCAACTTTTTCTTAAAGTACTTGTCCTCAAACTGTCGAGCAGCCTCCTAGAATAGATCAAAGTTACCCTTGACACCATCCTTCCAGAGTAGATTCTCGACAAGGTGCCAAGTACACCAACGATGGTGCAAAGGTGCATACCTCTCTATCTACTCTCGCACGGCATTAAGTATGCCCTGATGCCTATCAGATATGATGTCAACCTCCTAGCCAGGCCCAACCACATGTATCCGGACTAGCCTCAAGAACTATCCCCAACTGTCATTGTTATCCTTCTCAACTAAAGCAAATACCAAAGGAACCAACTTGTTGTTTGCGTCATAGGATATGGCTATAATAAGTGTGCCTGGTATTTGCCAATCAAGAATGTACCATCAATGGAGAAGACGGGACGACAGTGCCTAAAGGTCTCGACACACTGAGGGAAGCACCAGGAGGCACAAAAGAATATCTACCTCCCATCCTTCCATGCATTAGGTTTTGGGATGTACTCATAATGCATTTCTAGATTCACCACTTTGATTGCATTGAAAAGAACTGGCAGCTGCTCATACCCATCCTCCTAGTCCTCATATATCATCTTCCACGCTCGCTGCTTAGCCCTCCATGCTTTACCATAAGTTATCACATATCCTCCATACAACGCCTCAATGGTCCTGATAATTGTCCTCACCTTTATGTTGGGTTCTCCCTGCAAAATTCCCATCAACCGCTTGGCAATGAGGGTAGATGTCAACTGTCGATGCCTCAGTGTCAGCTCATGGTCAGCATAATTATGTGGCCTGACAACTTTTGTGATCTTCCATTTTTCGATTACCTATTGCTTTCTTGCACAAACCCTTCATAGGCAGCGTTTTTTATCACACACAACTGTGTAACGACACTCCGCATATGAATGCAATACCCTATAAGACCTCTTTTGTATCACTGCAAAAGCCTGCAACCACCACTTCAAAGCAGGGAGGTCATTGAACACCCTCCCATTCTCAATTACCATGTTAGGACCAGCCTTAGGAGCTTCTAGGAGCTCATCATCACGTCCTTCTATAAACGCCTGATCGGAATGAGCAAGATCGCTGAACTCGTGAACTCTAGGATCACGGCGGTCAGGAAAGATACGCCTCATTATCTCAACATCACTCTCCGTCAGCTCTCCAACAGGACGATCATCATCAGAATCAAGAGCCCTAGCCATCTCATATGGCTCCGAATCATGCATAATTTCAACACTATTGGAGCCACAGAATCCATCTCCAAAGTGCACTTGCGCAGCAACAGGGGGCACATCCATCAGTACATAAATGAGGAAAGAATGAAAGAAATAGATGTAAGGAACGGGGTAAGCTCCCAAAAACCATGCGGTTAAGATACTTACTCGGATGATTCTATATCAAAGAGATCTCATAAGGAGGATCTGTCACGGAAACATGAGTCTGACAACCATCTACAAATACCGCATTGGGGGCAGATTGAGCATCAGGAACCGTAGGTGCAATCTGCACATGCAGGTAAGGTTTCAGAACAGGAGGGTCGATGTGTGCCTGATGATTCACTGCTGAGGTAAACCCATGACGGAAGGGATCAACTAACACCTGACGCATAACCACGTCCAAACATTGCAGCTGGCTCTTCATAGCCGATCTCACATAGTTCTTCCACTGATCCGCACAACCAATTGAGATCATTCACCTGAAGATGTTCAGAGGAGAACCTAGGTGCAGTACACCATCAACTGCAATGTCATCATCTCTAAGGCAATGCAGCTCCTCCCGAGCCTTTGCAACAATCTCACTAAATGAAGGCCTATCATTGAATAGCATAGACACGCTTTGCATATCAAGAAACTCAACATATCCATAGCGATCGCTTTCAACGGTGCCTCCATGATATATGGTCATTAGGTTGTCCATCTAGTTCAAACACGTAACGAAACACATGTCCTTTAGTTAAAATTAGACGATAGATAGTACCTAACAAGTACTTTCTAGCTACAAACTAAGTAATCAAGATAATAACTACGTATATATATACAGTGTACCCACTAAATAGCTAGATCATATGTAGTTAACTAAATATGTAACTACATATCTAAGTAGCTATCTAACTATATCTATGAACCTATGTATCTATGTTACTATCTATCTACATATATATATCTCACTAGATCACTAACTAAATCAACTACCTGAATTATCACATTAACTAGTAAATAATAAATGTCAACTAAGTAGGTATATTGTATATTCATAATTTTTACCTTTTCAACGACTGCTCCGCGGACGTCGAAGGAGTCGCAGCGGACGATGGGCTTGGGTCAGGCCGACGATCCGGACCAACGGTGGCATGACCGGTCGCTGCAGGTGGCGGGGTCGGTGGTGGCGCGGCCGACGACAGCGATGGTGTGCGGCGGGCGTGAGATGCTCGGGGCTCCGCGCGGCGAGTCCGGCTCGACGGGCGCGGGAGGCATGCCGGTGCTGGACGGCGGCAACGCGGGGCGAGGCCGGCGGAGGCGGCGCGGGGGCGGCGCGGCCTCGGGGCGCGCGCGCGGCCGCGGTGGCACGGCGCGACGCGGGCGAGGGCGTCGGCGGCGCGGCACGGGCGAGAGCGAGGGCGGCGGCGGCTATCCTAGGGCGAGAGGGAGAAGAAGAGAGAAAAAGCGCGGGACCAGTAGGTATTAAAGGCTCGGCGCCATTAACGTTGGCGCCGAGCTCGGTGTCAAGATCTACGGCGCCGAGCTCGGCGCCAGAGTGACTAGCGCCGAGCTCCCTGCCATGCCATCGTCCGTGCCCAGGAGCTCGGCGATAGAGACGCTGGCGCCGAGGTAGCCGCCAGCATCAATGGCACCGAGCTAAGGATCCATTTTCTAAATTCTTTTTATCAGAGATCTATTTGTGAGAAACTTTAAAAAAAAATCGATCAGAGTGGGCCTGCACATCGTAGGCACAAAGCAACTGAAACACACATAAACATATCAAACGCTGCATTGTTGATCCAGCGGCCAAAAAAAAAAAAAAAAAAAAAAAAAAAAAAAGCCACATCGCGGGAGTGAGAGACGGCACGAGATGGAGCGCCGAGATCAAAGGAACAAGACATCCGACGGCCAAAAAAAAAGTGTGACGGGGGCAAAAAAAATCACACGGGCAAAATATAGCTTTTCTGTTTCCGTTTCGCCGTTAGAGCCGGCACGTTTTCGTCGTCGACGCTGATTTCAGCTCGGGCCGGCAGCGGCAGGGCGGTCTGATCGTCTAAGTTCGCGGCGGCCGAAGCCGGACAGCCGACTGTGCTGACGTGAAAAAGTGCCCGACCGGCCCACGCGTCGCGGCACGGTGTGCTCCGCGGTTGCCGACGACGCGCGGGGCGTCGGCGTAGCAGGATGGGCGACGCACGAGTGCGCGACGCACGAGTGCACGACGCCACGACGGGCGGCGTTTCGGCACGTTTCCGCAGCCGCCCGCGCGTGGAGTTGATGACGTGCGTGCAACCGCATCGCATCGCTGTGCGGGGCGTTGTTGGAGCGTCTTCTCGGAGGTCCGCATGTGAGAGAATTCCTTGTGTTGGCGGACGGGCATGGCACGGCGGTGGAAGGGCGCTGGACGGAGGCCTGATGGGCCGAATGGGTCGGACCCTACATACACTTCTGGGCTGAAGTGAGATCATGTACGTTTGTTTCGTGTGTGCGTGCACAAGGTCCAGCGGATCGATCGGCCTGCCACTTCTAGCCCAGCAAACCTAATTACATTATGCGGGCCCATTCAGAAAGGAACAGAGGCCCAGGGCGCTGGCGCAAACAGATTTGATGGACTGGGTCGCGTTTCGCGTATTGTGGAATGGAATTGAACCAATAAAGTCCAATCTCTTGACGAGTCTCGCACCATGCTCTCCGGCATCTCATTTTGCCACGTCGCTGGAATTTCTCGGGCGTTCCATTCACGTGTTGACCTCGATCGTGTCCACCCCATACTCCCTGCCTCCCCTCCTCTCTCTCTCTCTGTCGTGCACGGCGGCTCCACCGGCGCGAGCGGCTGCTCCCCCGGCGCCGCGGCGCTCGGGCGGGGTGGACTCCAACGCCGTCGCGGGCTACAACGTCGAGCGAACTTGAGGTAGCAGCGGGGGGCTGCGGCCGTCGATTCCCATCGCGCCATTGTTGGTCTTCTTGGCTCCGCTACAGGCGAGCGATCTCCTTCCTCATGTTCATTGATCTCTAATTCTCTATGATGTTTTTGTCTTCCCTCCCTATTTGCGCCAGCACGCCGCCTGTTTTTTCCCGTTCGCTGCCTGTGTCTTTCGCCGCCTTCCTCAGCATCACCTCTACCACCACCATCCCGGCGAAGCCAATAGCATCGCAAGCATGCCTCTTCCACTCGTGGGTCATGTCAGTTAGGTGTTTTATGTAATGCCATGAAACACCATGGTGCAGCAAGGTGTCATGACCGGTCAACGGGTCAAGCCATGGCGCGAGTCACAGCTTCATTCATTTGATTGGGCTCTTGGCGTCGTGGCTTGCCAAGAATGGAGCAAATGTGGCGATTAGCAACCTTGGCAGCCAAGATTTTATATTTGACAGGGCATTGGCCATTGCATTGCTGCACAGGTAGCTTGCAAAGGCACTGCTCACCTCCACTGCCTGGTACGGCTCTTATTTTTGCTTTGTAATTTGTATCTATCACTCTTGAGAACAGACGGGAGGCAAGCTTAGGAGCCAGGAAGCTAGATAGTAATTACCCAGTCTCCTTCCTCTCCTCTGCCTGGTTTTGCCTCCCCCGCTCCGAGCTGTTCAAATGAATAAATATCCATGTGGTTTTTTTTTAGATAATGGATAAACATCCGGCCTCTACATCCGTAGATGTACACAGCCCAAAATTACAGATAATGATAAAACCAAAAAGAAAGCCAAGGTCTTATAACATGACCAAGACGCTAACTTAAACAATAAAATTGTTTCCATCCGTTATTGGATATCTCTAGAGCAATAACTTCTAATTTCTTGCTTATTGTCGAGAGCGCGTCCTTAGCTTGCTCTTCACGCTGCAGCTGGGCCCAGAAGCGTAACCAGTACGCTCCCCTGAAAATGACCTGCATAATAGAGTTAGATTTTATTTTATTAAAAACAACATCATTACGGCATCTCCAAATAGCCCAACACATAGCAGCCACTCCCACCCAAATCAAATTTCTAATCCTTTTATTTTGATTAGACAGCCAGTTACCAAACATGTGGCTGATTGATCTAGGTTGAGTTAAACTAGTAGCAAAGAAGATAATCCTCCAAATCATTATGGCAATAGGGCAGTCCAGGAATAAGTGTTGAATAGTTTCATTCCCATTGCAACAAACGCAATTCTGACTCCCTTTCCAATTTTTCCTAGACAGGTTATCTTTGGTAAGAATGACACCTCTTTGTAGGAACCAGAGGAAAATTTTTATTTTTAGAGGAACTTTTATCTTCCAAATCTTCCTATGCCGAAAAGATGTATTTGTATCTATAAGGTTGAGATACATGGATCTGACTGAGAATGAACCTGAGCTGGTTAAACTCCATCTAAAATGATCAGATCCATTTATTAGTTCGACATGAGAAATACTTGCTACTAGACTAAGCCATTCTGTAAGTTTATTACCCACCAGAGCCCTCCTAAAAGAAATATTCAGAGGGCTAGTGCTCATTATCTTTGAGACTGTAGCGTGAGGATCTCTCACAATATTATATAAAGATGGATAACGAACTTTCAGAGGCCTAGCACCTACCCATACATCATCCCAAAATCTAGCCGTGGTTCCATCCTTAATATCGAAAGAACCTTTTGCCAGCACCTCATCCTTGATATGCATGAGGCCTCTCCAAAAATGTGAATCATTTGGCTTTGCCGTGACCTGGGATAAACTTTTTGAATTTAGGTATTTATTCTGTAATAGCGTTTGCCATATGCCTTCTGTGTTCATGAGATTCACTAGCCATTTTGCTAGTAGGCATTTATTTTGCAGTTGTAAATTCAGAATACCTAGTCCACCTTGATCCTTGGGACGACAAATGATATCCCATTTGGCAAGGCGGTATTTATGTTTCTCTGAGGATCCTTGCCAGAAGAACCTCGACCTAAAATGATCGAGTTTTTTGATAACTCCTTTTGGGATCTCAAAGAAAGACATCATAAACATGGGTAGGCTGCTTAATACAGAATTAAGCAGTACTAGACGTCCCCCATAGGATAAGTATTTCGCTTTCCAGCATGAGAGCTTTTGTTCGAATCGCTCTTCAACTTTTCTCCATTCAGAATTAAGGAGTTGCCGGTGGTGCATAGGGATGCCTAGATATCTGAAGGGGTATTCCCCTGCTTTACAGCCAAAGAGATCAGTGTAGAAGGATTCCATTTCTTTGGCTGCCCCAAAGCAAAAAATCTCACTCTTGTGGAAATTAATTTTGAGCCCAGATAATTGTTCAAAGGCGCATAGTAAAAGTTTGAGATTTTTCGCTTGTTCTTGATCGTGGTCTAGAAACATGATGGTGTCATCTGCATATTGTAGGATTGATAAACCATCATCAATCAGGTGGGGGATAATTCCACTTATCTGCCCATCCGCTTTTGCTCTATTAATAAGAATAGCTAGCATATCAGCGACGATGTTAAATAAGATAGGTGACATAGGATCACCCTGCCGGAGTCCCCTTCTGGTTTGGAAGTATGGGCCAATGTCATCATTAACTTTAATCCCCACACTTCCTCCAGAGACCATATTCTGAACCCACCTACACCATTTAGGTGAGAAACCTTTCATACGCAAAGTCTGTTGTAAGAACGACCACTTGACCTTGTCATATGCTTTTTCAAAGTCAATTTTGAAAATGACTCCGTTTCTTTTCTTAGAGTGTAATTCATGGATGGTTTCGTGGAGAATTACCACACCTTCCATAATATTCCTACCTGGCATAAAGGCCGACTGTGTTGGTTTCACCACTGTTTTGGCAACCGTATTCAGTCTATTTGTGCCCACTTTTGTGAATATCTTGAAACTCACATTGAGGACGCAAATTGGTCGATATTGCTGAATTTTTGTGGCATTTTGAATCTTTGGAATTAGAGTAATGACTCCAAAATTCAAACTGTAGAGATCGAGTGTCTCCAAATGTAGGTCTGCAAAGAGACAAAGAAGGTCCTCCTTGATAATTTCCCAAAAAACCTGATAGAATTCCGCAGGAAAACCATCTGGTCCTGGAGCTTTATTATGTTCCATCTGGAAGATTGCATCCCTCACCTCAGATTCGGTGAATGGACTAATTAAGATATCATTTTCTTCCGGGGACACTTGAGGAATATCTACGATATGATCCTCCTCAAGAGTGATAGCAGATTGTTCGGGGGACCCAAAGAGATTCTTATAATAGTTTGTAATATGGCTTTTGAGGCAATCATCACCAATTACAGCACCTTGATCATTTTCAAGTTTGTAGATATGCTGCTTTCGGTGTTTCCCATTAGCCACTAGATGGAAGAAACGAGTGTTAGCATCACCTTCCAATAGTGTTTTCACCTTGGCACGCTCATACCACTTGAGTTCCTCCTCTCTCAGCAGATTAACTAGACGTTCTTTTAAATAATGTTTTAAATTAATTTCTTGATCAGATAACTGAGAAGTCTCAGTTTTCTTGTCAAGAATTTCTAAGCGTCCTAGTATAGTCTTCTTCTCTTTTTTATAAGACCCGGCAGTATGTTTAGCCCATCCCCTCAGATACTGTCTGAGTCTGCGGATTTTGGATTGCCACCGCTCCAGAGAATTTGATCCTGAACAAGGAGATTGCCAGATATTTGCAACCATACCATAAAACCCTTCCCTTAATAGCCACCCTCTCTCAAATTTGAAAGGGTGATTATTTAACTGGTGGGTCGAGTGGCCAGTGCTAAGAACTAGAGGGGTATGGTCAGAGATATTTCTATCTCTAGCCTCAACTGTAGTGAGTGGGAATTGATTCTCCCATTCAGTGGTCACAAGGACTCTGTCTAACTTTTCAAAAGTCGGGTCATCTCCAGGTCCTGCCCAAGTATATTGGCGGCCTGACATGACAATCTCTTTAAGATCCAGAGAATCAATGACAGCATTGAAAAGATTAGGCCACTTATAGTCAAAATCCCCTGAGCTCTTATCTTCTCGCTCTCGCATTATATTAAAATCCCCTCCTATTATATAAGGAAGAGATTCTTTAGAGCAAGTGTTAGCTAGTTCTACCAGGAAAGCATTCTTGTTTTGAATTTGGGCAGGTCCATATACTGTATATAGTACGAACTTGAAGTCATTAGATTTGCACCGTAGGGTGAATTTTACATAAAAATCTCCCTCATCTATTGCTCCAATATCAAAAAAATTCAGATCAACCCCTAAAAGAATGCCCCCTGATCTACCATGGGGGGCCATGGTGTGCCAAAGAAACTCATGTCCCGCACAAAGATCTTTGAGGACATGATCTGGGAAGGATTCACGTCCAGTCTCGGAAATTGCAATAAAATTGATTTGCTCTTCCTTAACTAGTTCCCTCAAGTACCTATGTTTAGCCAAGTCTGCAAGACCTCTGCTATTCCAGAAAACTCCCTTCATTTTATAATGATTTTAGAAGGGGTTTTGGCCTTTTTAAGAAGTTTGACTTTGCCACGAATTTTGGCATTGTTATAAATCTTCTTTGTACTGAGAGGTGGTGCATCAATGATGGAATCCAACTCAGCAACCGGCATATTCTCATTTAGATCTCCACAAGCGTGGCTGAGAATACCCTCAAGGTGGTCCTCTTTCTCAACATCACTCTCTATATCAGAGCACCTAGAGGAAGAACAACCTTTTTTTGTATTTTGACAAAAGGCTGACCTAGCTACCTCAATATTTTTTAAAACTGCAACAGTAGAGGATTCTAGGTTGATGCCTACCCTACCAAGGTTTGAAATAATTTTCGAATCTGGAAAGGTATTAAAAGAGTTACCTGAGAATTCGAGGTTCTTTTTCGCCGTCAAACGTTCCGCCTTATGGAGTGTATGAATATCCGCTAAAGTTGCGTTTCTGGTGCTCCGTCGTAGTTCTTTGATGGGAACCACCACAGGTGTGGGATTGGAGGCTCCCTCAAGAGATGGTGAGGTAGCACCCGCTCCTTCCAACAATGCTGCCTCCAAGACGGCCTGAGATGCACCGGCTGGTGCCACCGCTGCCTCTCCCAAGGTCGTAGCAGGGGGAGAGGGTGCAGCAGGCAGTGGCGTCTCCACAGCCTCTCCAGGCTGGGTGGAGAGAGTAGCAGTGGCGGTAGTCCCCGCTACCTCTCCCCAGGTAGCAGAGGCCGGCACCACCACTGTCTCTCCCCCGGTCGGCGTGGACAGGGGGGCGAGTGGCGAAGTAGGGCCCCCCTCCTGAACCTCCGCAGCGGTGGACTCCATCACCTGAGCCACCTCAACATTGGGTGACGACGAGTCAAGCCGGAGCGTCTCCTCCGTCGATGTGGCCGAGCCACCTCCCTGTGCAGGCATCAGGGCGGTGACCTCCAGTGGTGGGGGTGCCGGGCCACGTCCCTGTGCAGCGGGGGCGTACTCTGGTTCCTCCACCGCTGCAGGGACCGACGTCATGATACCGGTCTCCACCGCTGTAGAAGTAGAAGAGAGGGCCGCCTCCGATGAGCCCCCAACGAGGCCGCACCCTATATCAATAGGGGCAGCAAGAGACACCAGCTCCAGCGGTGGCGAGGGGGAGGGCAATGGCGGAGTAAAGCCCTCTCCTCCCTCACCCGAAGCGTCGACAAATGTACTAGCAATCTTTGTCGAAGGTAGTGGCACAACAGCAGAAGAAAAAAGAGTATTATTAGAGTTAAAAAACGCTAATTCTTCTTGTGTTGGTGGAGAGTAACTCTTCCTGGTAGTCCCCAGGTCAGACTCCAAAGCAACTTTAAGACTGATCTCATCCAAGAGTTGCTCACAGGCCAAGTCCAAAGCTTCATCTACTAGATTTGCCTGTTGCATAGGTGGGACATTTTGAGTATGCTGCGGTGCTTGTTGGGAAGACTTCCTATTATCCTGAGGGTTCTGCGGGTTAGGATCTTCCGCATCTTCCATTTCACGGTCTCCCTCCTCCAGATCTTTATCACTCAACAAGTCCTCATCAGACGGATCAGCACCGGTGTCGGCTTGTAAATCTTCCTCCGCCTTGAAAAATAGGCGGTAGATACTAGTGCCAACACAAACGTCCGCCATACCTGGTATCTTCTTGGGGTCAAAAACAGCCACTAGAATGCGGGCTTGACCTGTTGCCCTGAGATGAACCATGTCCACCTTCTGCGTAGCTCCAACAATAGTCCCCACTGCCCACAGCGATAGGAACGAACGCAGGCGCCTAGGGACACCGGTGACATTTAGCCATACCTGCTCCAACACCTTAATAGGCTGCACATCATCCACAAACTCAGCAAAAGATATAGTGCCTTCCTTGTTCTTTGTGTTGATGGTGTCTATTGCTATCATGCGATCCAGTTCTTCTTTGCTGGGGAAGGGGACAACATAAGAGTTAGCCCCCAGCTGTTGTACCTCCCAATCCCAACGGACCGGGATAATCCTAGCCAGCTCCGCCTGAAGTAACTGTGCCGATACTTTGCCGACTTTGACAGTGACGAGTGCTGCAATTGAAGACTGTGATGTCTCCACGATCTGATTATTTCTTGCACCCTGGATTTGGAAAAACCCCATCCCATCCTCAGCTGCACCACACAACGCGACTGAGGGTTTGGGGCCTCGCAACAAAGGGCATAAATTTGTGAAGTGCTCATCCGTGCAAATAGTGCACACCTTCTTCACTGTGTTTCGTTTCCTTTTCTTCCCTTCTTCTTGCTCGGTTTGTCCCTGTTCAACCACTGCAGCCTCTGTTGCAGAGCTATTTGGACCTTGATCTTTGTCAGCTTCACCTCCTGCGTGCCGAGGGTTTCGTCCACCCCGGGCAGAGTTGCCCCTACCGCCGGCCGGTGGAGGGCCAGCCGGTGGAGGGCCTCCACGGCCGGCAGAGGGTGCTGTATCTACCGCAGATTCTTTTTTTGTGTGTAGGCTAACGGCAGCTACGATTTGTAAGTTTATCTAAATATTTTTTTGTCATAAAATAAGATCTAAAATGAAGAAACCTTATTTGATTGGACAATTCCTAATTTCTGTAAATTGTATATGCTATGAAGTTTTAGCTGATCCATAAGAGATATGTTCCGCTACTCCTACATTTGATGCATTTTTACAAGTTCTACAAGAAGGAAACATGTTGGTGATTAAGCAGTTTCTTCTAGAACTTCACACAACATGTGTTAATAGCTTCACCCTTTGTCATAATTAAGGCTTTGTTGTTGTTGTATATAGTGCGAGAATCAGATTACTTGAATTTTTTGGGTGATGCATCCCCATCACTACATTGATATTTTGTGCATTTGTTGGAAGCAACTCTAGGCTATGATCCTTGACATGTAGAGTCAGATCTCATGGGTTAACAATATATACCAGAAGGTCATCACAACCAATTCTTGACCTTATACAGACTAAGGCACAATGGTGTGAATTCTCAGTAAGGATTTCTTTTGTTTTTCCTCTGGTTCTGTCCAAGAAAAGGTGTTCAGTGACAATTTTGACATTATCATGTACTTTGGCACCACATTAATGCTGTTATCTTTTTCTTTTTTTTACCTAGGCAGGTAAAGCCGTAGTTGATGTGTTGACCTTGTTTTGAAAATATTCTTAGAGTAGTAATGTAGTATACATCCTTAGATAGCGTAAAATATACTATTCTCTGTCTTGAGGTGTCTGCTTATCATGTCGTCTCTGTTCTGGAGTTCTTAAGAACAACCCAAAATTTTTGCATATTTCATATTTCACTTCTACTATAAGACTGCGACACTTTGCTGCAGGTGAAGCTACAAGAGTTAGCACTGTAACTTTTGCTCCACTTTGAGCAGTGTTATGTTGTAGTTTTTTTCTCGAGTACACGCAGGTGAGCTGCATATATTTCTACTAATAATATTGAAAACATTGTAGTTGTATGTTTAGATTTCAAAGGAAGTTATTTTCTGTGTTCTGCCTTTGGTCTGTTAAATTCAATCGCTAAACATTATTCTTCTTTTGTGTTGCATTAAGAGGACAGTACACACATTGCTACAAATAAGCAAGGACTAGTTGTTATTATCATCAGGTACAGGTTCGTAACAATGGTTGAGATTTTCATGCGTTTTTCTCCCTACACCATTGATCACTGTGATATTCCAAATTTTGCATGCTTCTCTTCCATTTTGCACTAATAAACATGCCCAGATTTCCACATGAATAAGAATCCTTGCCATTTATTAGCATGCAAAGCAAAACAGAAAAAGAAGAAAGGGTATAAAACGAAAAACTGAGCTACTGTACTATCCCAAGATATCCATGTTATTTGATATGCTGAAAGATGAATGCTTTTTCTAAAGCAATAACTTATTCCAGTAAAAATACCATGCACAGCGTCAGCACCTAATTTTGAGCTGTAGTTGATAAATTTGTAGGGTATAAACTTAGTGCCATTAATTTATTTTGATCAAGTTATGTAGTACGCCTAAGATATGTTCCAATATTTAAATTATGGTTTCTGTGTCATGCAGGAGGAACACACTGAGCACGAACGTACAGTGGGTACCAAACAATATTACACTGACGATCTCCTATGGACACTTGAAATACTCAGATCAAGGGTGTTTCCAGAGCTACGTAGATATTACCTTTCTCTCATACCATTTCCTGATTTGATAAGCTCCCAAAATGTAATCCATGTTTGCATATTTGCTAAATTCTAGAAGTTGCATGGGTAATTATACTCATTGCTAGGAAACAATTAAGAAGAAATTGCATTATTGACTGGGTTCGTCATATTTTATACATTCTATACGTAATCCGTGGAGGACCTGTTGGAGAAACTATAGGCAGTGATTTGCTGCCTTAACAGGGGAGCGGGCTTCGGTATCGTCACGGCTCTGGTATTGCTGCGGAACTGACCACCTCACAGGGGGGCTGCGTTCGTTCCGCGCTGCATTCAGAGGGGGGGGGGGAGGGGGGACGGGGGAGGCAGTGGGAGGAGGGGTGACACACACCGCGCAGAGGCCGGGGATGATTGGGTTGGCGAGCATTCGCAAGCGAGACGGAAGGAGTACTGGAGTAGTTTACAACCTATGAGTCAGTGCGTTAGTATATTTCAATATCACAATTGCTAGACCATGTTCCTATGAGGAGCGGAGCTACTCCCTTCATCCCAAAATAAAAGACGTTTTGGATTTTCGTGCCACAAGTTTGACTCAATTTGTAGAAAATACGTGTAATATTTACATCTTCAAATAAATTTGTAAAAAAGCTAGACAAAAAGATCTTTTCGATGATACTAATTACTTAACATAAATATTTATATATTTTAATATATAATTGTCGGTAGTCGTTCCTCGGAAAACGAAAACGTCACTTATTTTGGGACAGAGTAGTACATAGACAACAGACAATAGAGGGACACAAAATTGAATTTATTCCTATCAAATGTTGTTATGTTGAGAAGTACCTACCACCCAAAGCTACCTTGAGCTTCCACACTCTCAAACCATGAGCCAAAAAAAACAACATGGATTATCAAAGATACAACATGGGTTATCGAAGATGGCGCGGCAACGCCGTGCCCAAGTTTTCTAGTCCTTTTGAAGGTGAAAGTGCCGACGACGGGCGCGTTGGTTCATTCTGGGGGGTAGGTTCAGTTGAACATGGCCGGATTTCGTGGCGTGGAATGAACCGATTGCCGGTTCTGCACTCTTCGGTGGTTGCACCGCGCCCAATTCGTAGAGTGGAGAGTGGACTAAAACTGTTTCTTGGTCCGACGCGTCAGGGGATGGTCGTCGTTGAGAACATTGACCCGGCCGCAGTTGCTGCAACAACTGTCAAACCTTTGGCTGCTCGATTCTCTGCTGCACGCGTCTGGTTCCTGACCCAAAACCTCAAACTCGAAGCAACGCATACGTATTCAATCGTGGTCCTGGTCCTGGACGGTCCTGGCGTCCAGCTGTTCTGCGAGCGCACCTACCCCAGAAATCAGTCCGCGTTCGTTGCTAGGTCCCTTCCATTTTACAAAAATTTTCAAGATTTTTCGTCACATCGAATTTTTAGACGTATGTATGAAGTATTAAATATAAATAAAAAATAAAACTAATTATACAATTTAGACGAAATTCACGAGACGAATCTTTTAAACCTAATTAGATTATGATTAGATACAGGCCTAAGCCCGATCGCCACTTGGATTGCTTTGCTTGTCGCCAAATTTAGTCGTCGTCTACCTACTACTCTTGTAGGCCATCTCATTCTCACCAATATATATTCCTCTCCCTACCGCTCCTCAGTTGATCACGTAGCATAGCAGCAGGCCCCCCATCTCCCGTTGCTGCGTGCGGCGGGTCGATTAGTCGCGCTTGATTGAACTTGAACCGGCTGGGATGGGGGCGTTGGAGGAGCTCGTGGCGAAGCCGGGCGGGTGCGCGGTCATCGACGGCGACTTCGCCACGCAGCTGGAGGCGCTCGGCGCCGACATCAACGACCCGCTCTGGAGCTCCGCCTGCCTCGTCACCAGGCCGCACCTCGTCAAGGAGGTAACAGCCCTGGCCCCTGACTTGGACGCTGTTTATTATTGGTTTACATTCCAGACTTGCGAGTTGCGATGCAATGCAACCCCCATCAGATGCCATCTGATTACTGTGTTTCTGTTCGCCGCGGCCCGCGAGAAATAAACTATTGCTGCGCTAGCTGTGAATGTGAACATACTGAGTTTGCGCATCTTGCTGATGATATTTTTCTGGGAGTTGGTGATTGTATTCTAGCTGTATTTTTCCTATTAAAAATCGATCTATATTACCGATACGGCGATACGGATACGGTGATGCGGCATTTTCCAAAAATAAGGGTACGCCGATACGGTAAGTATATAAATATATCAAAAATCAGAATACATCTACTCATAATATTTTCACTCTAGTAGAACAATCAACAAATAAAAATGGCAAAACACAGACACAAAGGTAGCTAATCTGATAATGCATCAAAGATAGCATAATACTTGGTCTTATAAAGATTAAGGCTTCAACGATTAGAGACAAATAGCTAGTGCCATATGAAGCATCTAAGACAGTATACTAGTATAGTACTTGATTTCATGGTTCTTACCGCACAATAATAAATATTACGGTTGTGTAAATGGGCCACCAAGCTGGACTGCTAAGATGATAGACTTCAATTTGGAGGGTAGACTGTGAAGTATATCGGATAAATATCCGACAAGTATCGATGAAGTATTGATGAAGTATTGAGATTTAATTTATTTATTTTTATTGGTGAAGTATCGAGATTTAATTTATTTATTTTTATTGGTGATATTATCTGATACTTCTCCGATACGGTATTGGAGGTGTATCAGAGTATCCGATACTTATCGCGATACCGATACGGGCGAAGTATCGGGGTATCCTAGGAAATAAACTATTGCTGCGCTAGCTGTGAATGTGGAGATACTGAGTTTGTGCGTGTTGCTGATGATATTTTTTTGGGAGTTGGTGATTGTATTCTAGCTGCATTTTTCCTATTAAAAATTGATCTATATTACAAAAAAAGAGTAGTGGATCTATGGCCTGGGCAGGTCAAATGAACCAAGTCAAAGGAAGGAAATTGAATTTTTCTGGCTCTTTGGTCTTGGGGGATGGTGGTGACTGGTGACCAGCCCACGAACAAAATCCCCTTTCTTTCCTTTCTTCTTGGAGAGACAAACCTGCATTTATATTTGTGGATACCAAACATTCCCTGTGCCTTTTTTAGTCTTAGGCAGTTTGGCTTCAGGTGCTTCACTCCTGTAAATGTGGCCATTGTTTAGTTGGGCACAATCTGTCATCAGAAATCCAGAATGGCTTTCTGTTGCATGGAAATTTCGGTCTTATCCAAACTTGTTGAAACGCCCACCGATAGATACAGTGCTACCAACAGCCTGTTCGTTTCGGCTGGATTGGCTTTGTGAGAGAAAAATACTGTTCGTTGGCTGATAAGCCAAGGCTTATAAGCCGAATACAGTGCATCTAGTACCACATGGCAAGTCTCACAGACTGATGAGTTTGGATACCTACATTATAGAACAAGTACAGTGCAAGGAATTCAAACTATTTGAATTGTCTCCAGCTATCCATTTTGACATCTTGCTATGTTACCTGTCCAGGTTCATATGCAGTATCTTGAAGCAGGCGCTGACATCATTATTTCATCATCTTACCAGGTACTAATGGTGGCTTTCATGGTTGTTTCATGTTTAGAACTCAATAGAGATTCAAATGTTACTTACTGCATACACGTTTCTTTACCTGCAGGCAACAATCCCGGGTTTCCTGGCTAGAGGAATGTCTGTTGCTGAGGCAGAAGATTTACTGAGAACAAGTGTAAAACTGGCCGTTGAAGCTCGAGATGAATTCTGAAAGTCAGCACTGAGAAAGGCCAAGCCTATATACAACCGTGCCCTGGTTGCTGCATCCATTGGGAGCTATGGAGCCTATCTTGCTGATGGATCAGAGTACAGGTAACACGACCACACGAACCATGTGGCAGCATTAGATTTGGTGCCATTTTTGTAATGATAGTTACTTGTATATTCTAGAGACTGTCCTCGTGTTCTGTATGCATGACACTCACACAAATTGGTCTCGCAGTGGATCATACGGAGCTGACATCACATGTCAGCCTGTTCGATTCGTCGTAACGATCGTGGATTATTTAATGCTGACTGGTTTGGTGTGAGAGAAAAATACTGTTCCAGCTTATAATCCACGATCGTATACGAGCAAGCGAACAGGCTGTGCGAAAAGCTGAAGGACTTCCACAGGCGCCGTCTGCAGGTCCTTGCAAGTGCCGGTCCTGACCTGATCGCGTTCGAGGCCATTCCTAACAAAATGGAGGCACAGGTACATTCTAAATCAGAGCTCCATGTGAATGAACTGAAACATGATAGTTCAAGAACCAAAGGTTTGAACTGAACTTGTGCTTGCCCAGCGTTCAAACTGAACCCCTTTCTCGTGTAGGCATTGGTTGAGCTTCTGGAGGAAGAGAATGTCCAGGTCCCTTCTTGGATCTGCTTCAGCTCCGTGGACGGCAAGAACCTGTGCTCTGGGGAGAGTTTCGTAGACTGCCTTAAGATCCTCAACGCGAGCGAGAAGGTAGCCGTTGTTGGGGTGAACTGCACACCACCTCAGTTCATCGAGGGCATCATATCCGAGTTCAGGAAGGTCTGCAGGCACCTCTACGCACATCAGTTCCTTTCTGACGTTTCATGCCATTTCTTCAGTTGTCTGGACATGATGACCTGTTAGGTATGCTTCTGTTTAATCCATTCTCCCTTCTGTCTCCATCAGCAAACCAAGAAGGCGATTGCAGTTTACCCGAACAGCGGCGAAGTTTGGGACGGGAGAGCGAAGAGCTGGCTGGTGAGTAGACACCACATTTTTGCGCTTTTGGGGGAACGAAAACAGGGATCTGATTATGTGACGCATTATGCATGACAGCCGGTGGAGTGCTTGGGTCACAAGAGCTTCGACGCGCTCGCGAAGAGATGGCAGGAGGCCGGGGCCAGCCTCATCGGACGGTGCTGCCGGACCACGCCTTCAACTATTAGGGCCGTTTCCAAGATCCTCAAAGGAAGGGCGGGACATTGATTTGTTCAGAAATCAGAATAGGAAGGACGGGACATTGATTTGTTCAGAATTGAGCTGTTGTTGTTGCAATATGTCAGTAGCCGGAATAACATGCTGTTCTTTCTTTTCCCTTTCAAGTTGAGCTCATGGTATCAATACTTTTGCAGTGTAAAACGTAAACTAGTTTGTAGTGTTCACTCACAGTCACGGTAGTGCTTAGTCACCGATTCAGGTAAGGATTTTAACAGTCAATGTCGATTGGGTATGTTTACCAAATTAAGTATGGATTTAAACAAGACTACTGAAATTTATTATCCAAATAGTCTTGTGAAGAAAAGCTCAAAGTAGACTTCTAACCAAGGTTATCCAGAAGAACCTGTGCAATAAACCTGCTACCTGCATTTTGCTAGACAGTAACAATACTGGCGAAAATGTTAACTTCGTGAAATGAAAATACTCACGAACGAATTCAATTTACAATTTAGATATACAAGTGCCACGTTATTTCATCAGAGAACTGCAACCTGAGTGCTCCATATCGACCCAAGTATATTCATCAACTGACCTAAACTGTCCTGGCAACAACCAAGATGGCTATGTTCCAAACTACAGTGGCACACATAAATAGGTTACCGATCACTAGCCTAGTGAAGGTCAGATAAGTTGCAAGTCTTTTTGTTCAACCTGAAGTTTATTTGGATGCATTCAGGACTATACGTACTACTACAAAGTACATATTGTACCTATACACAACGGATCTCTCAATAAGGATCCTCCAGCTTTATTTCAAGTTCAGCATCCCCGGTAGCTTCCAACAGGTCCACTGTTTTCTTCGGACCAGGAGTTGTGACTGATTGGCCCTCAGCATAACCAATCATTAGAAGCTTCCCTATCTTCGCCCTCCAATCAGCAACACATTTCTCAGTCCACCTGTCATGGATCACACGATCACGGTAGTTGACCATCGTGCCAAGCCCAGTGTTTCTTACCCAGCCATATTCTTCCAAAACATGTGCCTCGCCTTCTGTTAAATCTTCACCAACCTGAAACATACAATGGAAGCACAACAAAGTAAAAAGCAATGAGAACTCATTACTCAACCTAGCACACCGGGCTCTCAAATTCTCAACGCATTGTTCTAGAGAGATAATAAACATTTGAGACTTGACTCTTATAACTACAGGACCTCATCTTAACTACTTTACATCAAGCGAATGCAAAGATTCTCAATTTTTTTGGTTGGAAGAGGTTACGTAAGGAGCTGAACTAGAGCAGGATTCAGAAAATCAGTAGCAAAGCCACATTCGTGTTTAACCATCAAATTCTGGAACATATAAATTTCACAGTAATCAGAAGCACATAATAGGGCGAAGAGACTGAAAAAGATAAACCAGTGCCTTATCACTACATGGAGCAGGTGCTCCTACTTGTTACCACGTAATCCCAGCCTCCCTGGTTAGGTCATAATAGGCCCAGTTACACCATACAATCACTACTAGGTAGGTGAGTTGGCTCTTAACAGATATTAAAATCTTAAAAATAAATTCCATAGAAGTAAGAAGCCTTACCAGTAACGGCCTGTTTTCAATAAGAGCTGTCCTTCCACAGCCACTAAGCTTCATTGCAACAACCAGCCTACGGATCTGCCATTCTATTGGAGTTGATTGGACCACCTCAAAGAAGTATGTTGCATAACCATATTCAGGACGCTCAAGAACTATCCTGTGTAACAGATGAAAAGGACAACAGTTATAACAAGTCTTTAAACCATTTTGACAAGAAATATTGGACAAAAAATCAATAAGAGGCACCTATTATGGCTTCTAAATACAAAAATAAAGGATTGCAGATCCCTGCACCATCCCCATTCCACAGGATAGTCACGGAACTGAAGGTATCATGACTATAAGAGAGAGAGAAAATGAATAAAGCTCTCAAGTTAGCATGAAATGGAAACTTAATGACCAGAGTGTATCAATGTGACAAAAATACCTGCTCAATAAGAGAAATTAAACAGGATAAGCAGTAAATAGCCTTTCCCCCCCTTTCGTATCTAGTTACTGACAGTAAATCGCCTTTTCCCCTCTTCGGAAATATCTGCACATTGAAACAAATAGCATTGTCAACTGAAGGTGATATTGTTTTATATTTAGTCCATATCACAAAAGATGGAACTACAGTACCTCGACAGAGATATCGAGTACAAGCCTGTCTACTAACTGTTTCATCGGTTACTTAAATGGCAATACACAAGTTTAAACTAGATTGCAGAGTAGCATCTTATTGTATGTCAAGGGGGGTACATGCAGAGCCCCTCCAGAGTCTAAAAAGAGGTATATATTATTTAACCATGTATATGGTCAACACAGCATTCTTAATGGTGACACCAATGATCTTAACTATTTTCCAAATGGTGGTCTCAAAGTATTTTGAACTTAAATTTCCGTATAGTAGTTATTTAAGCTGTAAACGATGTCCAAACAGTAAGTGGCAGACTGGTACCAGATTGCTAGTGGTTCTTAAGTTCACTGAATGGCTTGCAATAAACCAATTTACATCAGCACTTGCAAGAAAATGGCATTAAACACTACTACCTACATCCTGAAATATAAGGGATCCATGTTTATCCTAAGTCAAACTGTATTAACTTTTACTAAATTTATATAAAAGAAATAGTTCCGACATCAAACTAACATCACTAGATACATTATGAAATATATTTTGATAATTTACATGTTTGATGTGACAGATGTTGATACTGTTCTCTATAAATTTGGTCCAACTTTGCATGGTTTGACTTATGACAAACTTGGATCCCTTATATTTCAGGACAGAGGGGGTATATCTTAATCTAGTTGACAGGCTTACAGCACATCTTTTGGAAAACTGTTCAATCCGCTTCCAGTTACAGGAAAACTTAAACTATTCCCACTGTTAAAATTAAAATTTTCATGTCAAACCCAGCATCACCACTTCAAAGTACAGGACCATATATAAATGTTGCAAGTGTAGTTTGTGACTCATAATCAAGTTGTGGGATTATAAATATTACACCAAATCAAACTGCCTGTGGTTCAGATAAGAAAATCATGTGTCATGCTAAGCACTGTTGTAGAACATCTTACATTTGCAATGACGTTTTCAAGATCTTCAAAGTTACTTTCTGTAGAATCTGCTATCATTTCATTATCTTCTTCAGCACCATAAAGTTTTATTTCTTCAACCGCTATTCCTCTGTTTAAAAGAATCTGCACGACAAAACGAAAATGCACCAGAGAGTATCACAGGCTGAAAGATTTTCCACAGCGTTATTATATTCATATACAATTATATATGCAATAAATAAATGATCACCTGTAGAAGCCCTGGAGCATCTTCATCAAGTGCCTTTTCAATTGAATCCCTGCACAGCATATTTGAAACCATAGTCCCCCACCAAAAAAGTGTAAACCTTAAAAGAAAAGACAAGTTACTAATGAAGCGTACGTGGCTGTTTTCTTCCTCCTTCGACGAGGACGGTAAGCAACACCCTCCTCGACAGTGTAAGCATCTTCTTCAAGCATTTTTTCAGTTGAATATCTGCAAAGATGCTATTCATAAGCATGTTGTGCAGCATACAATATAAAATGAGACAAGTCATTAATGCAGCATACCTTGTTTTCCTTTTTCTGCCTTGTCTGGGACTGAAAGAAACATTCTCACATAAGCCAGGCAACTCACAGTCGGTTAGTTCATCTTTTACTCCTAAAGATGGTACTGAGCCTTCGGCATGAGCAGAATTTGCTTGAAGAGATTCAGAAGGGCCAATCTCATAACCTTCTAATGCAGGCTCCAGTTTTACATCAGCCAGATGAGCCCCCTGTTTTCTTGCAACCAGCTCACTGTTTTCACTCATACAAGTTGCAGTGCCACCTATCTGGTTTTCGGAACCCTCCACTGGATCATGACAATATCCAAGTTCACATAGGGATGGGTTAGTATGAGATGACATGCCGGAAATGTTCAGGAAACCTTAATTTCGTGCATTAGCTTGTTTAGCAATACACGTTGTGGAATTATTGTTTTCTTGACATATAAATGGACACTAGGCATGACCGAGCAAGGAGCTGAGTAAATATAAGGCTGAGGCATGTCATGTCCAGCCTCATAAGTTGGTTGACATAACCATTAATTTAAAGAAATTGTAACTGTTTGTTTTTAGGACCATCAGGAGAGCAAGAAACTACACTCATGCAGAATTTACAGTGTAGCTGTCCAGTGCCCTATGAGTTTATGACATGAACTGCTTCCAACAAAACATTCCCTAAAAGACATTTGGGTACCTGGAAGATCTTCACCAAGTAACCTCCTGTTGCTGTTATCATCCATGGGATTACTCTCTATAATAAGAGGTGCAGAAGAAATTTCCTGTATGAAGTATTGTCGGTACAGAAAGTGACCAACTAGTAAATATTTGTAGTTTTGCTGTATGTTGTGATCGGAGGTGGCCTTGCACTCAATGACACAGGATTTATACTGGTTCAGACAACGTGCCCTACGTCCAGTCAGGGTCAGTCGGTGACTTTATTCCTGAGCCCAGGTGCTCGAAGTCTGTAGTGGGGTTACAAACGAGAAGGAGAAAGGAGGGGTGTTCAAGAGGCCCGGTCGGCTCCGACCGGAAGGGCCGAGAGTGACAGGAAGTTTGCTACGAGCTAGGTATTCGAGCATGTGCTTGAGGGTTTGTGAACTATCGATCTAGTGAGTCTGAACTTGAAGAAGTCGACCTCCCTGGTTGGAGGGAGCGCATCCCCTTTTATAGATAAAGGGGATGGCTTTACAGGTGAGAGGGAGAGAGTACGGATGTTTCTAAGCCTTGTTGCCCACGCTGATGAAGATTGGATAATGGTAGGCGCCCCCCAACACTGTAACATGCACTGACAGATAAGTAGCCAGAACAGTTGTGGCATTACTTCGATAAAATTAAATACCCGGTATATCTTGAGGGCGAGTGCAAAAAAATCCTTGTCTAGCACCATCAACAAATTTAATAAACTTGTTGATAAATGGATGGCGCTCAGCTAGACCACTCCCCACTTCTGCTGCTAAATGCCACAGAAGATCACTATCACTGGGATTGAATTCTACACCCCTTGGCAGCCCTGGCCAACTCTGCAAGCACAATGGTACAGTAAAGGCCTACCCTTGGGAGGGGGGAGGGAAAACAGTAAAACAAACTGTTAAGCTGTTTAATGGCATTCATTTTATTATTTGAAAAATATGCACGTTCGTCCACACATAACAGCATCTTTCCTCAAAGTTCAAAATAATAGTACCTGGCAATACATCGATACGGTAGGATCAGGGGCGGACCCAGTAAAGGACATGGGTGTACAGATGTACACCCAATAAAAAAAAAGGGAAGTTAGGCATAATACATAATACATATATATAATAAAGTTGTAATTAGATGAGATCCGAAATACAAATGCCCAAATACATTAAATTAGGGTTCGGGTGCTCGGTTTCGCACAGCGGGAAGGGAAAGGAAGGAGTGCGCATACCTGGTGGGTGCTCGTCGCCGGCGAAGGGCCCAACGAAGACCTGGCGAAGGGACCGACGACGCTAGACCTGGGCACCTGGGAACCAGGCGTACGGCGGTGGCGGCGGTCGGCCAGTTGCGCCAGGAGTGAGAGAGAGAGAGCGCGCTCGCGAGCGAAAGGGAGAAGAACAGGCAGGCGCCGCAAGGCCGCTCCGAAAAAAGGCCCGTTGGACAGTTGTGTGCAGCCCGCTTTTCTGTTGTGGGTTGAAGCAGGCCGGTCTGCTAGAGCAAGTAGACAGTCTACAAAGCCTGCAAAATTCCACAACACAGGCCTGAGGCGAATTTTTTTTTAGTTTTAACACTTTTTTTTTGTAAACTAATTTGAAATCTAACACGGTTGGGTTTTTTTTAAAACTAACACTTTTGGCCGCGCCTATTGCTCTGGCGCGGCTATATGCCTGTGCCACGCCATGCATGGTGGCGCGACAGAGGGCCGACATGGCAGGGACCGGACCGCTGACGGGGCAGGGCCTGCCGCCGCGTCCTGATCCGCGGCACGGCAGAGCCGAATAAAACCGACGCGGCCAGTCCCGGCCCCGCCCGGCCCTCCATTGCCGCCTCCCTTCCATTCCATTCCTCGGCCACCTCCCTCCCTCCTCGTCCTCGTGCAAGGTAACGACGCACATTTTATTTTCGTTTCAACGGTGGATAGGTATATTATGAATGTGAGCTATTATTTAGTTAGAAGTATGTTTACCATGTATATTTTTGTTGCTCTAATTGTCGGTTATATTATTTTAGTTGCATTACAAATGATTATATTTTACAATAATTTGTGTTGTTTTGATTGATGTTTAATTTGAACTATTTTATTAGATGGAAGACATGTTTCGGGAGCAGTTATGGCGAAAACGGGATCGTCCTAGAGAATTGTACCTGACAAGTCTAGCAAAGATGCCCCCGTCCCTCCTGAACTCCCTGCCCCTAACTGTGACTGTGATTGTCTGGCCGACGTGTTTCAATCGAGACATTCAGACACAGTGGCTCGTTGTTTCTACACGTGCAGTCGTCTTAATGTAAGTAATAGTTTATGTATGTTTTTTCTTCTTTATTTATATCACTAGGTTACTAATATTTTGTTGGAATTTTGTTGTGTAGGCCCATGAGTGGTGCTTTTTCTTTCAGTGGATCGACGGTGCAGACAAGTTTGACCCCACGTACCTCCTTTTCGATGATTGATGGAGAGGGCGACATCCACAAGAGCACTTCGAGCGGTGGGTTCCACCTCCCCCTAACCCCCCTCCAATAAAGGCTAAGGAGAAGCACTTAGTCGCGGTTAGACGACTCGAGAAACCTCCTCTGTGCCATTACGGAGACCGAGCCGTGATAAACCCTAACAATACGTTGGAGTTTGTATGTCCAAACAAGCATAAAGTAAATGCAAAGTGTATGTGTTGAAATATTGAGCTATATGAGTCATGTACTAATGTCACGTTATTTAGGTGTATTCAATGGCGAAGTATCGTTTCAAGGAGTGATTGTATGGTCCTAAGAACAAATGGCTCGAAGAACCTCCAAAAGCAAAGCAAAAGAAGAAAGAAAGGTTAATTTACAAAGCACCGCCAGTCAAGTGCGAATGTGGTGTTAAATCCAACTACGATCTAGACCCTTCGGAGCTTGGAATAGACCATTATTGCAGCCATATGATTGACTATGATGAGGTTGGTTATTTTTATGGTAACCATGGGATCATATTTTGCTTCTTTTGCTAAGACATATATGATATAATTTATCGTTTGAACAGAGCACTAGGAAATGCAGGTGGGAATGTTATGATGGTCAAGCTAAGTTCTTGGATGAACTAAAGGGGAAGCAAATAATTGCATGAAAGAGGGGATATGGACCTGACTACGTCAACCTTTTCATTAAACATCACAAAGACAAGATGCGTGAGTTTGCTAGACAGCGCGGTATTTGTAACCCGATCGACGTTGGGCTTGTCAAATGGAGATTGAAGAGACGGATGACATTAGAGAAGGAGAGGGCAAGGAAGGAGGCAAGGGAGGAGACAAGAGTATAGATGCAGGTCTTGAATGAGCATGTTGTTTCATTATATGCCAGTTAGTACTTCGAAGCCTTTTTTCGTTGCCTGATTTTAAATATAATATAGTCGCGTTGCTAACTGATTGCATTTTATACATGAAGAGATTTGATGCAGCGAGGACCATGTTATAGAGGTGGCTCGTGCAAGGTATGAGGAAAAGAAGTTAGATGAGCACAGAAAGCGAGCTGGTCGCACCGTTGAATCACCGATTATGTTGTTTGATGAGAGGGGCGAGGATGAGGACGACATTGCTAGACTCAGCGAGCTCATCGCTCTAGCAGAGGCGGACTTGTAGGCGGAGAAGGTTGAGGACGACACTGACAGACTGAGTGAGCTCATCGCTCTAGCAGAGGTAGACTTGCAGGCAGAGGAGACGAAGGACGACACTGACAGGCTGAGCAAACTCATCGCTCTAGCAGAGGCGGGCTTGCAGGTGGAGAAGGATGACGACACGTTCTTCACTAAGGCTGCAGAGGCCGCACATAAAGCGGAGGCCGCTTACTATAGACGAAAGATAGATCAAGGCAATGTAGATGAGCCTAGCCATAGCAACAGGGTTGTGGTTGAGGATTGGTACTCAGACGACGAGTTGCTTACTCAGTATGTTTCTGACTAAGGGTTTTTAAATGCGCCGATTATTAGTTCCATGCTTTATTAATGATCAATGTAGCCATGCTTTATTATGTAGTAGAAATTCCATGCTTTATTCCATTTGAACTACTGATGTATTATACCCATGATCGATCTTAAGTGATCACATCTGTTTGTATCATGCATTCAAAATTTCTAAAATGAACGTAATCGGGTGAAATTATCTCGACCATAACCCACTGGTTCGGCCGCGCCATAGCCCAGGTTTTGCCGCGCCAGAGTCCACAGTGCATTAGTGCCACGGCATACTAAACGGCGCGTCAGTGCCGTGCCATAGACAACGGTGCGGCAGTGACGTAGACAGATAGCATCCAGCTTCAATTGAGTTGTTGTCGGTGCTGTGCAAAACTACAAGTGGTGTCGCGATCATGTGCAAGTTGAAATGAACATGAAGCAAATAAATGAACAAGTTGCCACATTTCATTTTTATTGGTTTATGAGTCTGCAAGTTTTCGACAACAATATTCATTCGACATAAGTTCGACGTAATGAACTAAGTCTCTGGAATGTAAGGATCCCTCGAACGCCTCTTGGAAACCTCGTCGTCTGGTGAAAGAAGGGGGCCATCGTACTCCACCTCAAGAAGAGGGTACAACTGGTGCAGTGTGGGAGGGGTCATTCTATTATAAATTGATAAAAAAGGGTTAGAGTATTCAAATTAACAATATTCAGATTAACATTATGTAGCATTACAAAATTTGAATTACTTGTTATGAAGTATGAACACAATATGAAATCACCTGCTGCCCTCGTCTTCTATGTTGGCTAGCCTTGTGACCAGATTGTTTGCAAACGAAGCACAAATTCCTGTCGCGGGTCTCGTTGAAGTCTCCTCCACCGTACATGTCTTCGCCGTACCCTCTCATAGCATCCATGTCCCCCTTGAGTCGCTTCTTCTTCCTCCTACCCTTCCCTACCTTCATTAGATCCGGATGCGGCATGTAGTCATAACCATTATAAGGTGGCCACCGTGTCGGGTCAAGATATGGCTCGAAGCTTATCTCCCAAATACTAACGGTGTTCGAACGGAGATATAAGGGTGACATATATGGCAGATCCTCATAGTTGTACCCGCGAACCCTATAGGTCGTGATATATGAGAAGAGGGTACAACTGGTGCAGTGTGGGAGGGGTCATTCTATTATAAATTGATAAAAAAGGGTTAGAGTATTCAAATTAACAATATTCAGATTAACATTATGTAGCATTACAAAATTTGAATTACTTGTTATGAAGTATGAACACAATATGAAATCACCTGCTGCCCTCGTCTTCTATGTTGGCTAGCCTTGTGACCAGATTGTTTGCAAACGAAGCACAAATTCCTGTCGCGGGTCTCGTTGAAGTCTCCTCCACCGTACATGTCTTCGCCGTACCCTCTCATAGCATCCATGTCCCCCTTGAGTCGCTTCTTCTTCCTCCTACCCTTCCCTACCTTCATTAGATCCGGATGCGGCATGTAGTCATAACCATTATAAGGTGGCCACCGTGTCGGGTCAAGATATGGCTCGAAGCTTATCTCCCAAATACTAACGGTGTTCGAACGGAGATATAAGGGTGACATATATGGCAGATCCTCATAGTTGTACCCGCGAACCCTATAGGTCGTGATCATATGAGAGCAAGGGGCATGCATGATCTAAGGGATGTTACACCTGTACTCTACCTTTTTAAGATCAACTCGGTAGTTTCGTCCACCATAACGTTCGCCGCCCAAGCTTGTGCCACCCTTGTCCCGTACACTAAAGATATGGCGGCGGGGTCCATACGGCTCGGCGGTGTGCTGCTTGGCCAATTCCTCGGTCTCCTTCAAATGTTCAGCTCCGGCCTTTCCAAAACGCCCCTGCTCAGCTATATTCCTCTGCGCAAGTTCCCACATCTTCACAAAATATTCGTTGCACTTATGAAACAAGAACTCAACAATTTCAGACACAGGCAACGATTAAACACCGGTGAATACACGGTTGAAGGACTCCGAGGAGTTAGTGGTCATGATGCCATACACGAAACCCCCCTCGTCATATGCTAACACACACTGAGCCTTATGTTCCATCTACGCCTCTAACTAGGCCTTTCCCGCTGCATTTACCATCTTATCTAGTTCTCTCTTTGTCTCCTTAAACTAGTGCTCTGTACGTACACAACATAGAGCCTTTACCTTGTCATATACCTCCTGCTTTCGCTGACGCCGCCAGAAATTAGTGGCAAAGTGTCTCATACACCATCTATGTACTAGAGGCAAGAACCCATCTATATGCTTAGCTACAGCTTTAAGAAGCCCTGCGTGACGGTCCAAGATCAAACATATAGTGCGAGTTGGGCCAAGCACTTGCACATGTAGAAGCCGCATGAACCATGACCATGATTCATTGTTCTCTCCCTCTGCCAAAGCAAAAACCATGGGTACTATCTGGTCCTCAGGATCAACAACAGCAGCCATCATCAAGGTGCCCTTGTACTTTCCTGTCAGGAAAGTGCCATCAACAAGTATGACTACCCAACAAAACTAGAATGCATATTCTGTTTGTGCGAATGACCAGAACATACGATAGAGGACATGCCTCAATGAGTCCCGAAAAAAACATCCCTCCGGTGTCCACAAACCATTTTAAGCCAAGGTTGTAGTAATGCATTGCACAAAGGATGCGGGGGCACCCTATTGTACACTTCCTCCTAAGTATCCCATCTAATCGCTAGAGCAATTTGCTTAGCACGCCAAGCCTTTCCATACGTCACATTGTACCTAATGAATCTAGATATGGACTGTTGTAAAGAAGACACCAAAATGTCATTATTATCATCAACGAGCCCCAATATACGACGAGTAAGGTAACGTGCAGTGAGCTGCTGATGATTTTCCTTCCTCCTATTGTCTAGGCAAGTGTGGGGTTTGACAACTTTAGTTATCCTCCACTTGCCATCACTCTGTCTCTTTCGTGCATTTAACCTCCACAAATAACCATTCTTGCATATCACGTGGTACCTCAACTCCTGGTCCGAATGAGTGACGGTGTATGGCCTATGGTGGTATACAGCATAATTCTGAAGGAAGAGTTTCATCTCTGATATTATGTTGAATATCATCCCCTTTCTAAGGGTTTCTTTCTCATGGTTATACAATGAATTCCTACACAACTAGAGACCGGTGTCACAAACTGCTATATCTATCATGTTGACATCCCTATAGTTCAGAATGCCTATGAAAGGTACGTTCTTGGACCTTAGTTGCTCAAGCTCAGTCGCTGTGTATGGTGGTGGTAAAACATACTGTTGCGCTTCACTAATTTTAGCCCATGAAATCATAGGATGTATCATCTGCAGCCAAATCTATGACTAGTCTACCCTGAGCCTGGACACCATGCAAAACCTCAATTGGTACTGGTAATGGCATAGTATGAACCGGTACTTGCATGGCATCAGCCGCTTGTTGGCATAGCATCTGTATCTCCTTGGTCATCATTAGAATCGTCTGAATCACTGCTAACTACATCACCGATCCTGTCCTTCTCCTCCCGCTCCTCCTCTTCCCGTTCGAAATCATTCACATCGAAATCATTGCTTATACAACCTACTGCAGTTGAATGAAACTGCTCCTGCGTCAACTGACTATCTAAATCCATGTTACCCTAAGTTGATTCCCCTTCGCCCCCCCCCCAATTTTTGCTCATTGCCTCCAACACCGTCAATGGACGGGCCGTCCTGAACACCCTGCATCCTGTATCCATTCTCCACCACCACCTCAGCCATGGGCACATTGGAACCTTGGAGAACCCTAGTGTAGCGGGACCAGTGAGCAGGGTCGCGCAAGGGCATAAGGACATAGTGTGCCCTAATCTTTCCAGTATCAAATCTCCCCTTCAGTGTAAAATCACCATCAAACTTTGCATTCAAATGGACACAAAGGTCGTTGAAGCTAGGAGGTTCATCAAACCATTCCAATTCTTCTTCCATATCCTCAAACATACCATTTTCTCTCCTAACACTTCCTCCATACAAAACTCTAACACAACAATCCATCTGTAAAAGCATTAAAAGAAACAACTAATTAGATTAAATCCAATGTATAACTAGACTCAATAACTGTACTAACTAAACTACCTAACTTTACTACCTATACTAACTTACTATATTACCTATACTAACTAAACTAAATAACTTTACTAACTATACTAACTATACTGTAATAATTTTACTACCTATTAGGGGAGTACCTCGCTGCAGCGCGCTAGACCGGGCGGGAAGGCGCGGGCGCAGTCCTCGGTGGGCAGTCGCCGTGCGTGACCGGAGGGGGTGGCGCGCCGGCGTGGGGGCTCGGCGTCCGCACCGGGCGGCCGGTGGCCGTGCCGTGCTCGGTGGCAGGCTGGCTGGCGCGGGCAGACGCGGCCCCGCGGCGGTCGACGTGCTAGGCGGCCTTGCTGCGCTGCTCGAGCAACGGCGACTGCTCGGCCACTGGCGGACGCGGGTAGCGGCGACCAGTTTTATTCTACTCTGTCGTGCCACGGATCAGGGCGCGGCAGTGCCGCACCAAGATCGGTGGCGCGGCAGGCCCTGCTCCGTCAGCGGTCAGCGACTCCGGTCGCCGCTACGTCAGCCCTCTGCCGCGCCACCATGCATGGCGCGGCATAGGCATTTGGCCGCGCCATGGCAATAGGCGCGACCAAAAGTGTTAGTTTAAAAAAAAACGGTCGTGTTAGATTTCAAATTAGTTTTCAAAAAGTGTTAAAATTAAAAAAAATCCTGAGGCGCTCCCATGTGGAATACCAGCATTCTAATAAAAATGGCGTGTCTCGGTACACTCGGCGTATCATACGCTATGCTGTGCTGTAAAACATGTTGCGAGCCAACACCTTTCTCTTTTCATCTCTCAGATCAACACAGTAAATAAAAGTAGAGAATAAATAAACATAAGATAGAGAGACTATTCTGTATTCATCTGAATATTGGTAATTACAACATAGAGCTCTCACGTATATATAGCCCTGCCAAGGCCTAAGGGTTTTATAAGAGCCCACGTACAAATGGACTAGGATTAGGATTCCTCCTTCTCCTTTTCCTTCTAGATAAAGTCTGCATGTTTTACAACACTCCCCCTTAGGCGATTACCACGATATGCACATGCCTCGTTAAAAACTCCATCCGAAAACCCAGTAGGAAAAACGGTTCTTGGAGAAAAAAGTACATCGCATTCGTTAATTGCATTGCACATGTTATCTTATTAAAACCTTGTGAGAAACCTTCAAAGTAAAAACTCGCATAGGAAAAAGAGTACAACATTTAACCTTCTTGGTCATGTATTCTTCAGGTTATTCTATTCTTTATGAACAGATATTGATCTTCATGATCTATGCATAAACTTCAATGTTTTGGCAAATATGATATATTTAATATTTATAATTTTAGTGGTTTACCTTCAAGGCAGATTTAATCAAATATGCTCCCCTTGTAAAGCCATAGTTTGAACTTCATTGTTCAAATCTCAATTTTCATAATTTTGTGATTAACTAATGGTATGCAGTACCATAATACTATATATCTTTCAAAAGATGGCTCCCAATTCTTCTATGAATTACAAGTTGATAGTTTCAGGTTAGCTAGTGACTGTCTGAATATCACGAAGAGTATCCAATAAGGCGACATCGAGATCTATGAATAGGTTATCCAGGAGTTCAATACGAGGAAGATAGCTTTTAGGAGTTGAGTTTATACATGAGCATATGGACTCAAATACCGATGCTCATTAGATAGCTCGTAGCTTGATCCATGCTGAGTTAGGGCGGCATGTATGGTTCTCGAACCCACTTGATGGTGTTTGCAATATGTATAATCCTCCTAGCTGAATAAAGAGCTCAAAAATAATAAAAATGTCGTGTTGCCCATTTATTACTTTTGTCATAATAATAATAATAATAATAATAATAATAATAATAATAATAATAATAATAATAATAATAATAATAATAATAATAATAATAATAATATAATAATAATAATAATAATAATATTATTATTATTATTATTATTATATGTGTTTGGTACAGCTTCTCCGTTAGCTCTAGAATTGTGTCAAATAGGATAAAATAAAATAGCTTTACCTGAGTAGTTTCTTAAATTGTTCTGTTACAAGGGATGGGTGGGAGATAGAGCTGAAAATAGTAACTTCTTCTAGCTCTGATTCGCTCTGGTGGACTCTGTGAAATTATGTGAGAGCATATTTTAAGAGCTTATCATGTATCTGTTTTGTCATATGGCTCATCAAAACAGTTTCAACTGCATGGATGGAGTTGTTCATGGTGCTGAAGTGAGGTGGAGCAGTAACATACGAAATCCAATACTTTATGGGCCAATACTTTACTAGTGAGGTGGAGCAGTAACATACGAAATCCAATACTTTACATCAAACTGCAACAGTTGTGCTCGACCAAGTGGCAATTGCTTAATTTCATCCTTAGTACTTGTTGGATCCGTGCTCATGTAGTCAAGTTCTGTAATACCCCATATTTTATGGGTTATTAGCCGTGCTACTAAGTGATAGGGTTAACTAAATAAATCATAGTTCATGTACTCAAGTGTTATATAATATAAAATATGAGCTTTCCCACAAAAGAAAAACTAATATAACCTAACTTTAACTTTCTATGTCGTGAATATACCTAGTGAAATATTACCAAATATTTTATAACTCATAGTACACGTATTTTAATTTGTTTGTGTGTACGTGCACTAATATCATGCATGCCTGGGTAGCTTAAGCATGTCGTCGTATAAGGAGCTGCTTGGTTGCTGGCCGTGTCTATCCACCAGGAGTGTGGCGGTGCAAATTCGGCGCCACAAGTGTGGCATGAATGCAGCCAAAGATTAACTAGCTTTCCCTGTGGTCGCCAAACATTACTACTCAACCAAATAATGACTATTTTAACGTGGCTGTCGAAGTTGGGATGTGACGAATTATTATGGCGGGCAACCAAACAGCCCCTGAGTGTACGCATGTATGTGTGACATGCATCTTCATATAGCATGGACGATTGGCTAATGAACTAGTTATTGGAGCTGTCATAGAGGCTTACTGATTAAATATTTTATAAGCATATTAACGAGGTAGTGGATAGGATCAGAGAAGACCAATGTCGCTCAACCGGCTGCCAGGTAGGGCCAGCTAGCTTTCTATTTGCCAGCATGAGAGAAAAAAAACTATTTAACTGGGTGATCTTATCCGGTTGCGTGAGAGAAAAAAACGTATCGTTCCGTCCAATTCTCTAGCAAAAAAAAAACGTTTGGAACTGATTCGCCCTGTTCTTCACAGAAACGAAAACGTTTCTTTCACTGGTAGAGAACCGAGCTTTACTCCCGGTGGGGAACCCCCTCTAGTCCCGGTTCCCCACCCGGGAGCAAGCATCCGGGACTAAAGGGGGGTCCTTTAGTCCCGGGTCAGGAACCGGGACTAAAGGAGGACCTTTAGTCCCGGTGGGTAACACCAACCGGGACTAAAGGTGCCTCCTGACATGCCACGATGGCCGGCACCTTTAGTCCCGGTTGGTAATACGAACCGGGACTAAAGGTTTTTTTCTTTTTTCTTTTCTTTTCATTTTTTTGTTTTCTTTTCAAAATAGGTTTTCGAAGTCGTATTGTACGCTGCTAATTATACATTTATATGCGCATATAGTATGTTTCGGTTCAAGCACAATGAACGTATTAAATCACACAATTCAAGCATAGAAATATATATATATATATATATATATATATATATATATATATATATATATATATATATATATATATATGCATGCATCATATATATATTTACATGCATGCATGCATATGTGTATTTTACATTATATTATTTCATGTGCATATATTACAAAAGATTGCATTATAGTTGTTGTGACATAACAAGTTTCTTCTCATCCTCTAGCTTGGCTTCAATGGCAGTGTTGGGTCGAAGTAGAACTCGCCCTTGGAATCGATGACCTGCTCATTAAAAAATCCGGCTATAGACTCTTGAATTGCTTTGATTTGGTCTTGCCGTATGACCTTTTCCTCCAACCATCGAGTCTACAGGTTTGAATTAAAGGAAAATAAATTAATATATGTACATATATATATATATATAAAGACATAGTAACACAATCAATAATAATAATTAAATGAATATATAGTGTATTTTTAACGTACTTTGAGTCTCTCTGTAGGAGTTCTTTGGGAGAGCACCTTGATAAACTTGCAAACATAGTAACCACAGTAGTTGTTCCCCTGTTCCTGCCTCAGACACCACTTTACGAGAAAAAGATTTGTCATCCAATCTGGTGATCCGGTGAAAGCTATATGTTTAATTAATAAAGATGATGCGATTCAGGGGACTTACTTTCAATGGGATTACATTCAGTGGCGCTTTGCATTTTTCCATGTGTTGCTTCTCAATAAAGGTTTTCCAAACACTGCCCAATAAAAAATTTGCCACGTCATCAGATATAGTTAATCATCATGTTTGTGTGTATATATAGTTGCTAGAGATTCCGAAATTACCTCTGGATAATATCTATCATATCTTGGTAGTCTTGTTGTGGTTTTCTCATCGAGTCATAGATTATCAAGTGACTTTTCACCAGATCGATGTCCATCAATATCCAGTGATTGCTGCATGTGTTTATAGGATATAACGCATAACACTCATTAATTAACTAGAATCAACATATGAGCCATTAAGGCTATGATCGACATGATTAACACTCACTTGAAGTTATAGGGAAAGAGTATATCCTTCTTGTGGCGTTGGTTCACTAAGAAGTTCATGATGTTACTCTCTGACTCAGACTTCCAATTAGTCATTGGAGTAATTGGGTCTTTGAATACTATATGGGGATCAACAAAACCAATTTCATTGCAGCCTTCCTTTCTGAGCTCTGTCATTGTAAATCTGCATATATATAGTACTTGTTAGGATAATTTATATGCATATGCACACATATGATGAGTTTAATAATAGATCGAAAGAATTATTACTTACAGGCAATAGCAGCTAATGATAACTTTGTCCAGAGAGGTAAGGTGGCATAGTTGATGAAATTCTGCAAAGTCAACATACATAACATCATCGCCACGGAACCAATGTTCGTCTCTAATTCTGACACCAACGCAGAAGTCTCCACTGGGTAGACGCCTGCATGTACCACTTGTTTAGCAGGTACATTTGCGTCCCCAGATCAGATAAGGCTTGAGGGTTGTATAGACTCTGGCCTAGTATAAATTTTTTCTTCCAAATATCAACCTCCGCCGCACTCTCAATTTTTCCATCACCAAACATCTGGTAAAGGTCGAGACCAGTCTCATCAAGAAATTCACCAAGGTGATCCAAATCGACATCCGGAGGTATGTTTGCCTGATGCATTAATCCTAAATTCGAACCATATTCATTACCAACAACTAGCGGGGGGATTGATTGGTGCGCTTGTTGTCCGAGTTGGGCAACTCCTTTCCCTGCCCGCTTCTTTTTCTGTGCCGCCTCAATTGACTTGGTGAGAGTGCGGTCATAGTCTGATAACGTTGATTTGGACGGCTTACGAGATTCCCGCTGTTGATGCTGGTAAGAAGTCACCTTTTTTCTTAAAATATCCGGAGCTACGAAGAAGTACGGTTTCTCTGGATTTCTCCTTGCTTCTTGATTCATTTTAAGTTTGTCATAGAATCTAGACATGTCTTTTTTATATGCATCAGTTCCTTCTTCCTTCTCTTCAGATATTATTTTGGGAATAGCCCTTGGTTTCACGGTGGCTTTCTTTGCAGGCGGGGACTGATTCTTCGTTTGAGGGGCTGGCCTCTTGCTAGGCTTCTTGGTAGGCGGGGGCGGGGGAGGCGTTGGAGACCTCCTTGGAGGTGTTGGCAGCGGCGTTGGAGACCTCCTTGGAGGTGGCGGCTGTGGCGTTGGAGACCTCCTTGGAGAGGGTGTGGATGCAGCCTCGTCTTCCAACACAATGTCATCGTACAGAGCACTATGATGATCTGGCGATTGAACAATTGGATTTAGGTTGGGGGAGGATCTGCTACAAAAAAAGGAATGACATATTATTATGAGCAGATTGTTAATTATTTAAGCCAATACAAATTAATGATGTAGTGTTTTCATCCGCACGTACCTATGGTGAGGTAGTTCAGAAGGAGGTGGAGCCGACATCCCTGGAATGATGATGTAGCGCTTGCGCCATAGAATGAATGTCTTCTCCGCTTCTCCTAGAGTCTTCTCGCCATCACCTCCAGGAATGTCAAGAGGCAAATCACTAAAACCTTTTTCAGCTTTATCTACCGAGATGGTGGCATATCCTTCTTGGATTATATTCCCATGAATCCTTGGTGTCTTGGTTCGGTCGATAGGATTAACAAGACCGATAGCCACCTTGATTGTGGAATTCTCCTTCGGAATGTGTAGCTCACACGTTGTACAAGGTTCAGTGACGTCATCCACAGGGAAGCGCAGTCCTGTGTCCCCTTGATTTGGTATCTCCGTGGAAGCGCAGCTGCTTTTCAACTGAACAGATTGGCTAATGTTGATTCCTGGCTCTGATGCCTGCTTGCTTGCACTCACTGCTATTTGCACTTGCCTTTTGATTTCCTCCTGCATTCTCGCTTCAAGGTTTTTTTCCCGCTCCTGTGCTTCACGCACCGCTTCCTCCAACCTCTGGAGCCGGTGTGCCTCTTCTTCCTTCTTTCTCTGGCGACTTCTGTAGGAAGGTCTGTCCTGAGGGAATCCATGCTCCCACGAGACACTTCCTTTGCCTCTAGTTCGGCCACCATGTTCAATAGTCCCGATGGCGTATGTCAGCTCATCCTTCTCTCTGTTGGGCCTGAACTCACCACTAGCAGCAGCTCTCTGAGCATAAAACAATCTTTCTGCTGCTTCTTGCAGTCTTGCGCCATAAACGCACTTCCCTGTCTCCTGGTCTAGTGTTCCCCCATGAGCGAAAAACCAATTCTTTGCACGTTCTCCCCACTCGAGTGATTCTGGTCTGATACCCTTGGCAAGAAGGTCTGCTTCCATTTTGTTCCACTTCTTAATGGCAGTCGGGTAGCCACCTGATCCCAAGGTATGGTGGTATGTCTTCTGTTGGGCATTACGTTGGTTCTTTATCACCCGACTCACACCCTCTTCTGAAGTCTTGTACTGTACAAACTCATCCCAATAGGGCCTCTGCTTTGAGATCGGGCCTGGGACAGTAAAATCTGGTGCTATGTTCTTCTTGACATACGTCGTGTATAGGTGTTTCTTCCAAGTCTGAAACTGGGTGGCCATCTTCTTCATTGCCCAATCCCTAACTCGCTCCTTCAATTCATCACCATCTATTATATCATCATAATCATCTGTTTGGAGCGTGAAATGTACCAAGACATCATTCCAAATTAACGCCTTGTCACGATCGGAGACAAAACTGATATGAGGAGCATTGGTCTTCTTCTTCCATTCACGGGTACTAATCGGGAGCCGGTCCCGTACAAGGTAACCACAGTGGTGCACAAATTTCATTTTATTCGGCCCCCCCCGGTTCTCCTGTATCCACATTGAACTCCGAGATGATGAAGCGACCCTCCAATGGCTTTTTGGGACCTCGAACATTTTTACTCTTCGTTGTAGTTGTTGATGTCGATCCAGAGGGCTACAAAACATAAACATTATTTTTAATGTCATGAGCACACATAAGACATATGATAATATATATATATAGCTAATAATAAAAAATATATACTTGGCCAATATGTTGTTGCTCATTTTGTTCAAGAGCTAAGTACTGACTCCCGTCATCTACATCCTCTTGCACGTTATTTTTAGCACCATCATCGCCGGCAACTTGAGTGCCAGTGTTGATCAAATTCATCATCAACTCCTCCTCATCCATATTTCTCGGGTCGGCCATCTAGCTTCAAAAAACAAAACCAATATATAGTACGTCAAATCTTTGCTTATTACATGCGTAAAATCTACAAACAATATGCATTATTAAATCTTGCCCCTCGATCACGGACGCAATTCGCCACACTAGGACGAACTACGTCGGTACTAGGGCGAATTAGGGCACGAGAAAGGGCGGTGTGACAAGAGTGGCGGTGCTCCACTCCGCCGTATATATGTCTGTACACATGGGTGAACGAGGGCGGCGGTGCTCCGCCGTATACATAGAAACGCATGGACGAAATGCATATGAATACAAATGACGTATATATACGTGTCGGCGCGGTGGCCGGTGTGCTGACGACGATGACGTGAGGCGGGCCGGCGTGCTGACGACGACGACGACGTGAGGCGGGCCGGGGCGGTGTCGGTGCGTGATGTTGTGATCCTATGTACCATGTGATCAACCATGTAGTCATTCATCATATGAGAAAATTCTATGTTAATAATATAAGTATAAGCCATTATGAAATGTAAGTATACGTGTCTTATTGCTCATATAACCATTACTATTTCCGAAATGATAAGAATTTATTTTCTTCTTCTACAGGCGATCTCTGATGCTATGATATAAAGTTTGAAGATAGTCTTCCCGGAAAAAAATATGTAATGCTCATATTACTTTAGCAACATTAATATATTATATCTGTATATTCAAAGTTCACAAATGAAGAAACATGTGATATTTTTGATAAACTAAAAAACGCTTAGTTTATAAACTGGGTATCAAAATTAAGTTCCTATTTGACCATTATATATCCTACAACAAATCCTTCAAAAAAAAAGACCCTACATGAATATATTTGGATAAAATTTCGTTAACAAACATTGATCTATGAAGATAGAAAAAATTCTTCTATTGAAACTGCATCTTGAAATAATGGCATATCATATAGTGATGAATATATGGCGGTTGATGGGCTGGATCATTAGCGGATGGTTCGTAGCGTTGTTTCCAAATAATATATAGCGTGTTTATTATACAAGCCATGGATTTACATCGATCTAATTAATTTCTAAAGTAATTTCATTGGTGATCCTTAATTATACTTGTCATTTAGAGTTCCAAATATTCAAAACTTGCCTTAAGATATATTTTTATTTAAAATCATTTAGAGTTCCAAATATTCATTTTTAGTTTCTATAGATTTTGTGATTCAAAATTTGGAATTTTCAATCGACCTCGACCGTTGACATGGCTTACACCAAAGTTGTAGTTTTCGACGTGATCTATAACTCGGCAGTGGAGGGCTCGGACGAATGTACAAAGAGATCGACGAATATATCACCTCGAAGCTCGGCAGTGTACGTACTGGAGGGCCTCGGGCCGGCGCGGTGGGGCAACGCGCGGTGGAGGGCCTCGGGCGCGGAGGAGGGCGCGGTGGAGGGCCACGGGCAAGCGCGGAGGAGGGGCACGGGCGCGCGCGGTGGAGGCCGCACGAGGAAGAAGACGGCGGCGCCGGTGTCACGGAAGGCGAACGGACGCGGCGCGAGGTCGAAGAAGAGGCCGGGCGGCGGTGTTCGACGAGGAAGAAGACGAGCAGATCGATCTACCAGGCGCTGGAGGTTATATAGCAGAGGAGAATTACTCCCGGTGCCAGCCACCAACCGGGAGTAAAAACCCTTTACTCCCGGTGCGTATTACCAACCGGGAGTAAAGGTTCCTTTACTCCCGGTGCGTGTTACCAACCGGGAGTAAAGGTATACCTTTACTCCCGGTTGGTAACACGCACCGGGAGTAAAGGCTTTTTTTGGCGGGCCACGAAACTGCAGCCCACCTTTACTCCCGGGTGGGCTTCCCACCCGGGAGTAAAGGTGGCCTGCAGTTTCGTTTCCCGCCTGTTTTAAGCAATAGTCTTGTTAAATACAATAGAAATGCAATAGTTTTTATTAAATACATAGTAAATTAAATAAAAGGCATAAAATTATTTTGTTAAAAATATGAATTTTATTTTTGTTTATTGCACATAGGAAAAATCGATAACCTAACTTTTTTATTTTTTGTTAGAATTATAAAACATAATGTAACTAATATTTATTATTTCGTTAATGCAAAAATGTAGTGTTTAATTAAAATTATTAAAATTATTGGTTTTGGACAGGAAATTTGTTTTCACATCATTTTAACGTTAATATTTTAATTTTTCATCACTCAGTATCCTAATTTACCTTTTTGAGAGAGAAATCCCACCAAATCAAACATTGATTTAATTTGAAATATGACATAATAAACATCTGAATTCACAATTATTACATAATATCTCAAACACACACTATATTAAATCACTATATCATCAAGTGGGCACAGCAGTGAACTTCTTCTTTACGTATGTCCCTTGGTTATGATCGCTTCGTAACCATGGAGTGTCCTCATCATTTACCAAGATGCTAGGGTCTTTGTTCACTTTGAAGGGCGGAATTCGGTCATCCTTTTCATATTCTTCTGACATGTCCGACTTGTCCTCAATTCCCACGATGACTCTTTTCCCTGAAAGAACTATGTGGCGCTTTGGCTCTTTGGTTGAGTCATTATCGTTTTTCCCTCTTTTTGGTTTGGTAGACATATCATTGACATAGAACACCTGATTCACATCCTTGGCAAGGACGAATGGTTCGTCTTTGTACCCAATATTACTAAGGTCTACTGTTGTCATTCCATACTCGTTGTCTACTGTTACTCCGCCTCCGGTCACCTTGACCCATTGGCACTTGAACAATGGGATCTTCAAAGTAGGTGCATATTCTAGTTCCCATATTTCATCTATACGTCCATAATATGTCTGCTTATTCCCATTCGGGTCTGTGGCATCTATGCGGACACCACTGTTTTGGTTGGTACTCCTTTTATCTTGGGCTACTGTGTAGAATATGTTCCCATTTATCTCGTACCCTTTGTATGTGACGATATGCCATGATGGTTGCATAGCCAATAAATACAGTTGCTCATGGATGCTCTCATCACCTTGACATTTTTTTCGCAACCAACCGCCGAAAGTTTCCATGTGCTTATGCGTAATCCAAGCTTCAGTCTTGCCTGGAAACTCGGATCGTAAGAGATCCTTGTGTGTCTCAATATACGGATCTACCAAAGAGGAGTTCTGTAGAACTGTGTAGTGCGCTTTATTGAAATAATCATCATCCGTACCAATATATGTTTTCCTCCCTAGTGTCCCCTTTCCGCTTAGTCTCCCCTCATGTCTCGATTCAGGAACACCAATCGAGTCAAGGTCGGGAATAAAGTCAACACAGAACTCAATGACCTCTTCTGTTCCATAGCCCTTGGCGATGCTTCCTTCTGGGCGAGCACGGTTGTGAACATATTTCTTTAGGACTCCCATGAATCTCTCTAAGGGGAACATGTTGTGTAGGAACACAGGACCGAGAGTGAAAATCTCCTTGACTAGGTGAACTAGGAGGTGTGTCATAATATCAAAGAAGGAAGGAGGGAACACTAACTCAAAGCTGATGAGACATTGAACCACATCATTCTGTAGTTTAGCTAGATCAGTTGGATCAATTGCCTTCTGAGAAATTGCATTGAGGAATGCACATAGCTTTACGGTGGCTAGACGTACATTTGGAGGTAGAATTCCTCTTAATGCAACTGGAAGTAATTGCGTCATGAGAACGTGACAGTCATGGGACTTTAAGTTACAGAATTTCTTCTCTGTCACATTTATAATACCCTTTATATTCGAGGAGAATCCAGATGGTACCTTGATGTTGTTTAAGCATTCAAACATGATTTCCTTCTCCTCTTTGCTTAGAGTGTAGCTAGCAGGACGTAAGTAATGGCGTCCATCATCTGTCTTCTCTGGATGCAGGTTGTCTCTTTCTCTCAAACAACGCAGGTCCTGTCGTGCTTCAAATGTGTCCTTAGGCTTTCCATACACACCCATAAAGCCTAGCAGGTTCACACAAAGATTCTTCGTCAGGTGCATCACGTCGATCGAGCTACGGACCTCCAGGACTTGCCAATAGGGTAGGTCCCAAAATATGGACTTTTTCTTCCACATGGGTGCGTGACCGTTAGCGTCTTTCGGAATAGGTTGGCTTCCATGTCCTTTTCTAAAGACGACTTTCACATCATTGACCATATCGAGTACATCCTCACCGGTTCGGTTGCGAGGCTTGGTCAGGTGGTCTGCTTTCCCTTTAAAATGCTTACCTTTCTTTCTTACGGGGTGATTTGCAGGAAGAAATCGACGATGGCCAAGGTACACGACCTTTCGACATTTTTTCAAGAATACACCTCTAATATCACCGAAGCAGTGTGTGCATGCATTATATCCCTTGTTTGACTGTCCTGAAAGATTACTTAGAGCAGGCCAATCATTGATTGTTACGAACAACAATGCTCGCAGATCAAAGTGTTCCTGTTTGTACTCATCCCACACACGTACACCTTCTTTATTCTACAAAATGAGAAGTTCATCAATAAGTGGTCTCAGGTACACATCGATGTCATTGCCAGGTTGCTTCGGGCCTTGGATGAGCACAGGCATCATAATGAACTTCCGCTTCATGCATAACCAAGGAGGAATGTTGTAGATACTTAGAGTAACAGGCCAAGTGCTATGACTACTGTTCTGCTCTCCAAAAGGATTGATACCATCTGTACTTAAAGCAAACCTTAAGTTTCTTGCGTCATTTGCAAACTCCGGGAATTCTCTATCGATTGCTCTCCACTGGGACCCATCAGCAGGGTGTCTCAACATATTGTCTACCTTACGGTCTTCTTTGTGCCATCGTAACAATTTTGCATGTTCTTTGTTTCTGAACAGACGTTTCAAGCGTGGTATTATAGGAGCATACCACATAACCTTGGCAGGGATTTTCTTACGTGGACGTTCGCCCTCAACATCACCAGGGTCATCTCGCCTGATCTTATACCGCGACGCATGGCATACCGGGCATGCATCCAATTTCTCGTACTCTTTGCCACGGTATAGGATGCAGTCATTAGGACATGCATGTATCTTCTCTATTTCTAGCCCCATAGGACAGACAACTTGTTTTGCTTCGTAGGTAGTGGCGGGCAATTCATTGTACTTCGGAAGCATCTTCTTTTGGATTTTTAGTAACTCTCCAAATCCCTTGTCAGATACACCATTCTTTGCCTTCCATTGCAGCAATTCTAGTGTGGTTCCCAACTTTTTCTGCCCTGCATCACAAGTTGGGTACAACAATTTCTTGTGATCTTCTAGCATCCGCTCGAACTTGATCTTCTCCTTTTCACTTTCACATTCTCTTTGTGCATCACGAATGACCTGACAAAGATCATCAGCCGGCTCATCTTCTGCGGCTACCTCTTCTTCAGCTTCTCCCATTGCAGTATCATTGAAGCACGCACCATCAGGAATAATATCATTGTCGTCCCATTGTTCTTCTTCATCTTCTTCCATTACAACACCGGTTTCTCCGTGCTTTGTCCAACAAATATAGTTTGGCATGAAACCCGACTTGAACAAGTGTGAATGAAGAGTCCTTGAGCAAGGATATTCCACCGTATTCTTACATATGGCACATGGGCAGCACATGAAACCATCGCGTTTGTTTGTCTCGGCCGCACGTAATAAAGAATGCACGCCGTCAATGAACTCTTGTGAGCGGCGATCAGCATTATACATCCAATGACGGCTCATCTGCATTACATGACATAAATATCATATTAAAACCTAGATCATAATTAATTATTTATACAACATGCGTGCCACCACAAAAGATACAAATTTATGAAAGCATCGCTACAATGTAGACAATCCCAACTACCACTAAAAGAACTAAAGCTAAAATACATTTCAGGAGCACAAGGATTTCGCGACCAATCTCAACTAAAACAGACAGATCCCCCGATTGTGCAACATCTTTGGGCTTCTTCGACTGGATCACTGCCTCATTAGCCGCCGTATCTGCCTGTTGTGCAAGATATTTTTGCACGAGTTCAACATACTCTTTCTCCCAGTAGAAGCCTGAACATCGTCCACTGCCATCCCACTGAAATTAAAACAAAAAACTAGAACTTTAATCACAACCATCATGAAAATAGGTATAAACTAACCATAATCATTAAATACGATAAAATAACTCACATTGCGATCCGGACACTTGTAGAAGATACGATCCTTGTTGGGACCCTCCTTCTTCACTCGGTACTCCATCACAATCTTCATCTCATCACGACACTTGCCGCATGGAATGAGAGGAAGGCCCGGCCTAAGTCGCTTTGGAAACCCATGAGAGGCCGAGGACCCGGAAGCAGTTGCCATCTACTCTCTATACTCATTTTTTAATACACTATAAATTTCTTCTTTTATAAACAAATAAAATTAACAAACTATAAAATTATCTAGATCTCTAAACAATGATATTTTTAATGGTCATTGTGTTCTCGTCTTTTACTGCGGCAGGTAAGTAATTCATATGATATTTCCGCAAATTAACAGAAGAATGGGAATGTACACACATAACAGACTACTACGACGATATCGGGACGTGTGAATAAATAACCATCCGTACTAGTTGACCTTGCTTACGTGATCATCTCGGCGAGCATTTCTCCACCGGACAGCACCGTACTTGGTCAAGGAAGAGCTCCGATTCTATGAGGAAGGGAACACGGTCTCCCACGACCGTTGTCGCTCTCCCTCGTAGAATCAAAGCTCCTCCTTGATGTCCGTTACCGCTCGACAGAGAACATGCTTGCCGAGCTGAACACGGTCCGCAAGTTCAACTAGTACGGATTTTCTATAATTTTCTAACTATTTTCTAAGTTTTTATTTATATATACTACGTTTAGGTACGGTGATTGACAGACTACTACGACGATATCGGGACATGTGAATAAATAACCATCCGTACTAGTTGACCTTGCTTACGTGATCAGCTCGGCGAGGATTTCTCCACCGGACGGCACCGTACTTGGTCAAGGAAGAGCTCCGATTCTACGAGGAAGGGAACACGGTCTTCCACGACCGTTATCGCTCTCCCTCGTAGAATCAAAGCTCCTCCTTGACGTCCGTTACCGCTCGGCAGAGAACATCCTCGCCGACCTGAACACGGTCCGCAAGTTCAACTAGTAAGGATTTGCTATAATTTTCTAACTATTTTCTAACTTTATATTTATATATACTTTAACCTTCTTTCATGTAAATATGCAAGCTTAAAGTGATTTTGAGCTCAAATTGCTTACAAATGAAAAAAAAACCACAATAAAGAACCATAAATATATATAGTGAATAAAATGGTATAAGAAAATGGTAAAAAATGAGAGTATGAGATTGGTAACCTTTACAACTGAAGAATCGACGGAGGAATCGAAGAATGGATGGAGGAACAATGGAGGGAGGGAGGAAGCAAGAACACTACTGCAGTGAGCTTCAAAATGTGCTGAGCTCGGGCTCGGGGAGGAAGGAGGAGACGGCCGATTTATAAAGGGAGAACATTTAGTCCCGGTTGATAGATCCAATTGGGACTAAAGGTAACTTTCCAACCCCGGGCGCAGCCACGGCCCGGGAGTAGACCTTTACTCCCGGTTGGAGCCACCAACCGGGAGTAAAAGTATACCTTTAGTCCCGGTTGGTGGCTCCAACCGGGACTAAAGGTCCCTGCCACCTCTGTCTGGCGCAGTAGCCGTTGGGCAGGAACCTTTAGTCCCGGTTGGAGCCACCAACCGGGACTAAAGGTATTTCTAGTCCCGGGGGCAAAAAATTCCGGGACTAGAGCCCATTTTGGCCGAGGATCAAAGGTCTGTTCTCTACTAGTGTTTCATCCAAACCGGCCCTGACTCTCAGCTTCACCGAATGATCCTCCAAGTGCCACCCAGGCATACATGATCGATCGTGAACTCTAGTATCGTAGTGAAGGTCAAGACAATTGAGTCAGAGCACAGTGCCACCGGATGATCCACCAAGATGGTCCCAATCATTTGGTTCATATATATAAGCCGTTTAAGTTTGATTGATTTCGTCCAATTCAACCTTTTTGAGTCCCCATATTTTAAAACCAATACAATGGACCCACTTTTGAGTTACTTGGTGAGAGTATACCATATTTGTGCATCCAAAGCTCTCAATCTGAACCCCATCAAGTTACTAGTCTCGAGTCTCGACCCCTACCGAGTCATTAATCTTCGCAAATATCTCTGTGTCTATACCTGAAATCGCCTTCGGTGTACCTAGGGCTTAATATGACTAACTCAAAGCGATTGATACCTCGCAAAACACATTCGTTCACCAGGGCAGCTACTCGCTAATACTTCGACGCCACGTACCAGTGATGAGAATCGCGAAGATTTTGCTCGTGTATCTACGGTTGTCTAATATACTTCTCACCAACCAAACAACGGTTAGATTTGCTTATCTAAATACTTCTCCGCGACACTTGTGAGCTTTGTGCCTTGTGGTGTGGCAATTGGAGGCGAGAAACTAAACAGCTTCATATATATATTTTTAGTTATTATATTCTCAGTGGGATCAAAATTTGAGAATGAATATACGACCTTCTAGCTGTTTTTTTACATCTGATGTTGCTTCCGTTTCTTTTATTTTGTTCTTTGGATATTTGTTGCAGTTTCCAAAGGACAATGGAAAACAGAGTTACCTTGTGGTGTAGTTTTGCATATCAGCCTGTGCCCTGTTCGCTTGGCTGATAGGCCATGACTAAAAGTAATGTTGATTGATTTGTTGTGAGAGAAGAATATTATTCGTTGACTGAACAAGTATGATTTATAAGCCAAACAAATAGGACGCTGATAAGCGAGAACCATGGTGATTGGCCATGGCAGCATGGGCAACTTGCAACCATGACTCGGGTCTGAAAAATGTGACGGTGAGATAGCAAGGATAAGGACCGGCAGTGGCTTAGGGCGTGTTTGATCCGGTGGCCCAGCAGCCCGGCTGCGCTCTCGGGCTACAACTCTCATGTTTGATGGCATGTTACTGTTTCTCAACCCGGCACGCATGCTCCTCAAAGCACCCAAATGGATGGTTCTCAGGAAAGATTTTTTAAAAATTTTAACACTTTTTGAAAACTAATTTTAAATCTAACATGGTTGGTTGTTTTAAAACTAACACTTTTGGCCGCGCCTATTGTCCTGGTGTGGCCAAATGCCTGTGCCGCGTCATATATGGTGGCGCGACAGAGAGTTGACGTGGCGGTGACCGAAATCGCTGACCGCTGACGGGGCAGGGCCTGCCGCACCACCGATCTTGGCGCGGCACTGCCGCGCCCTGATCCGTGGCGTGGCAGAGCCGAATAAATATCGCGAGCGAGCCCCCCGCCCGCACGCACCCCTGCCCGCCCGCCCGCCCGCCCGCCCGCGCACGTGCCCGCCACGCCCGACCACTCCAGCTGCGCCACGAACGCCGGCGCGTCAAGGCCACTCGCTTCTAAGGTACCCCCTCTCGATTTCATGTTATTTTGATTATTATTGTTTTAGGATGATTAGTGATTTAGGATAATTAGTAATATAGGATAGTTAGGGTTTTATGATTGTTATTGATTTATGATAGTTAGTGATTTAGGATAGTTAGGTTAGTGAATTTGTTTGTGATTTATGTAGGTAGTTTTTAGGTTTGAGGTTAGGATTTTGGGTTTAGGGATTGATTAGGTATTTATTATTTAGTTTATAGTAAGTTATTTAGTTAGGGATTTTGGGTATAGATACTAGTTTATAAGTATCGGTACTTACTAGTGCGTGATACGTCGATTTTGATGGCTTCATGAAGTTTCGTCAAATGCTTATATTCCTAGTGAAGTTGTTTATGTTACTAGTGCGTCATATGTCTGTTAATTTTACTTTGAATATATACATGTGCTTTCATATTGCATAACAAGTAGTTCAAATTTTGCAATGCTACATAATATTAATTTGAAGTTTGTTAATTTAAATACTCTAACGCTTTGTTTATCAATTTGTAACAGGATGGCCCCCCACGCAGCACCCGTTGTACCCCATTTTTGAGTTGGAGTACGACGACCAGCACCGAGCACATATCTTATGTGACAACGACGTAGAGGTGGCCTTGCCTCCTTTGAGGCTTCGCGCGCACACCAGGGCGCACCAGTGGGACGAGCGTTACGCGCCATACATACGGCGTGCCATCTTTCTCTAGCTTGTCCGTGTTGTCAACCACGGTCTTCCGTACCTTGACCCAGCACTACTTACTGCAACTGTAGACATGTGCGAGTGCATTCTTTGTACATAAACTTTCTTGTAACAAATTTGAGGCAACTAATAGTCGTTCTATTCTTATAACAGGTGAAGGCCTGAGACCCACACGTTTCACCTACCTTGTGGCGAGATGACCTTGACCATGCAGGACGTGAAGGCTATTTTTGGCCTTCGATTGGGGGCACTTTCAGTGACAGGGATAGTTGACAACGATCACTGGAGGGAGCTAGTGGCTCAGTTTACTGGCTTTCTTCCACCGGACGACGAGGCCTTTAAGAAAAATAAGTGAGTAATTCAAGCCTATTGAATACTTGCATTGCTTTCCTGCAACCATCGAGTCTTATTTTCTTTGATCAATTTCAGAAAAAGTTTCGATGTTTCGTCGTCTTGGATCACAGAGCGCTTTGATTACTTGGACCCACAGGCTGAGGAGGCTCTGATTGACAGGTTCGCTCGAGTGTGGCTCTAGCACTTTCTTGGTGCTTTCCTCTTCCTAGACGCCTCAGGCAACACCATCAGTTGGATCTTTCTTGTCATACTGCACCAGCCGTGGGAGAACATAGCTGCGTACAGCTAGGGCAGCGAAGTCCTGGTATGGACGTATCGACAGCTATGCATTGCCTGCCATCGCACCTCAGGATATGCGAACCTTGGGGGTTACTTCTACCTACTCTAGGTTTGGTGTTGGAAACGATGGCCCGTTGGGAGGCCCCTTAATAATGGTTTACCGGTAAGTACTTCAGTTCACTATATTCTTTGAGGCAGTTACATATGATGAGATTATTAATGGCTAATTCATTATTATGTTCAATGCAACGATGGAGCGGGAAGGATAAACTCCCTACAGCTCTGTATATCTGGACAAAAGCAGAGTTAGTTAGAGGAAATGTGAGGCGCAAGTACATGGAGTACACGAATGGTCTCGACGTCCTAACACAACACCAGGTTACGCTCTCTTTACTATCATACCGGTGTCTTGTTCGATGTACACTATATCACAACTTAACTCAATTACAAAATTTCAGGTGCATTGGTGTTCTTGGGATGCTCCAAAGCTCTAGTACTATCTCAGTCCTATCACTAGGGATAAGTCAGACAAGTATCGCTGTGATGTCCCTCTTATTTTCTTCCATGTGGTCAAGATTCACTTGCCCATCAGGGTCTGTAGATAGTTTGGAAGAATAGCAGGCTACCCACCATCGCTTTACTCCACCAACCAAGCATTGCATGGGTGTGTTATCGATTAATAACAAAGCTATAATTCAGAGGTATGCGGTACAACTAACATTATTTTGTTGCAGGTATGACCGCAGGAAGAGGTATAAGACCAAAGATTGGCGTGTGACACACAACGCACACATCTATTTGTGGCAGAATAGGGTACGACATCCGGTCCATGCGGGTCCTCCACATGACCAGCACACCTTCGACGAGTACCTGCGGTGGCTTCACAGGGATACGAGGACACATATCAAGCCCCCGTATACTGAGGAGGCGATTAACAAGGACTCGGAGGAAGATGTCATCGAAGATGTGTACGGCGTTACCACTAGGGAGGACACATAGCTACAGAGAGCCTAGCTTTAAAGATACATGGTAAGATACTTGAATGGTACAATTTGTTATCCTTTTGGTATTAATTATGTGTGCTAAAACTATCCAACTGCGTTTCTGTACCCAGACGACACAATTGTCAAGGCTGTCCAACAAAGCAGCATTTTGACTTCACGAGTCTAGAGGGCTGGGGCCAGGCGTTCTCGCGGCTTTTGTGTAGGTAAACATAAACTTGTCCGTTCCAAAAATGTTTGTTCAGTGTATATGCATTTGGGAAATGCACTAACTTTAATGTCTATTTATGCAGAAGGTGAAGAAGAGCTGTATGAAGCTAGCTTAGAAGCTGAGCTGCATGGATACTCCTTATGAGGAACTGCCACTCGCGGCGTGGTCGGGTGGCATGTCTTCAGCCTCTTTGAAGACACCAGCCGACTCTTCTCAGCAGATGACAGGTGCCACTTCCGTTGTGCGTACACCACCACATCATAGCGCTGAGAAGGACCCTGCAACCGAGGACGACGAGGACAACGACGACGATGACCCCCTGGGCTTCCATAGACAGCATGATCAGTGGGATGATTGGGCGCAGGACAAGATCGGCATGTCTCAGCTAGGTGGTGCCCCGCTTGGTACCCAAGGAGCCTCACAGGTACTAACAAAGATAGTTTCTTTAAATACGTATGCTCCATGAACTAACGATCATAAAGAATTATAAGTAATCATGTGTATCATATACTTGTAGGGTACGAGCCATATGCACCGTCGACGCGACCATACCGACGTTGGCTACACTCCCAATGTGTTGCCAACAAATCCGAAGAGACAAAGGCGTCCGATGGATCCTTACACTCCTAGGTCTTAGTTTGTTAGGTCAAACGAATATTGGCGTTCGAAACTTGCGGGGTTATTTAGTTATGTTATGTCAACTTATGTCAAATAATTAAAATGTTATGTGGTCAACTTGCACACGGACTTCATTTATTTGTTTCATATTCGTTTCTATGCGTCGCGATAGCACTACCATCATGATTAGCTTTCCTGGTGTCCCAAGATACTACACAACAGATGAGCACCGAATAACAATTGAGGATCGCAGCTTTATAGTTGCATTTCTATCTATTCTATGGAGCTAAAAAGATGGACAAGGAGGAGGAGGCTAGAAGTCAAAAGCATCTGATGAGCTTCCATGATGAGTGCGTACGTATATATCCTATGAGTTGTTAAGGAGCAACACCACGAGTCCACGAGTGCTTGTGATCGATTGATTCACCTATAATTAATGTGAGAGGCGTGTAAGGGGAACTGAAGACCAGTCATTACGGTGGTTAATATGGGCGTCCGTTGAAAGGAAAAACACGTGAAACATACATCTAAAACGCGTGAAACATCCGGTTGGAAAAGGCTCGTCAAGACGGAGCTCGACGTTGACGCAGAGTTCGATGCCATGGAGTGACGGGGTGGTCGCTGATGCGAAGTTCATTGGTGGCACATGCCTCGGTAGTGGCCACAATAGGTGGATAGGCGTGTGACCGCGATGAGTGACGTAGTTCCAAGCATGAGGCACGGTTGAAGGGTCGAGATGGCGACTAGAGGGGGGTGAATAGTCTTTTCTAATACTTAATCGCGTCGGCTAACCGATACAAATACGGAATTAAAACTATCGGTCTAGCTAAGACTATACCCCACTATATATGTTCACTAGCACCTTGCAAAGATAACAAATATGCAACAAAGGTGCCGGGCTAGCTAGAGCTCTCCTAAACAATTTTAGGAGCAAGGTTACACAAACCTATGCCACTAGTATTTTAAGCAACAAGGGAGCTCCTACACATGCTAGTAAGCAAAAGCACAAAGCTAACAAAGCTCACTAGCAATGCTCAATAACAAGGCAACCAATGCCTAATTAGTGAGCGCAAATACTTAGCTACACAAACTAAGCAATGTGACTAACAAGGTTACAAAAACCAAATTAGCCACGCAAGGGAGCTACTTCTATGCTACACAAGCAAGAAGGTAATTAGCAAGCTACACAAGCTATCTAATTACAAGAGCAACTACACAAGCTTAATATGTATAAAAGTAATTGCAAGCTTGTGTAACGGGAATGCAAACCAATGGGAAGAATAAGGTTGACACAATGATTTTTCTCCCGAGGTTCACATGTTTGCCAACACGCTAGTCCCCGTTGTGTTGACCGCTCACTTGGTGGTTCGGCGGCTAATTAGCATCACCCGCTAAGCCCGCACGTCGTGCGCCGCAAGAACCTACCCCTTGAGTGAGGGTAGCTCAATGACACGCTTTACTAAAGTTGCTCTTCGTGACTCCCACGGGGCGAGCACAAGTGCCCCTCACAAGCACTTCTCCAGAGCGCCGCACAAGCTTCTTACGCGCTTCGACGGAGACCACCACCAAGCCATCTAGGAGGTGGCAACCTCCAAGAGTAACAAGCACCACCGGCTTGCAACTCAATCACCTAGTGCCACTCGATGCAACCTCACGATGCAATCGCACTAGAATCGCTCACTCACACAATCGGATGATCACTATCAAGTATGTGTGAGATGGAGGGCTCCTAAGCACTCTCAAGCATGGACACAAAGTCCCCCAAGGTGCTCCACACTAGCCATGGCCGAAGGCCACTTCTATTTATAGCCCCAAGGGCTAAACTAGCCGTTACCCCTATGACAGAACTGACCAATTATACGAAATTAAGTAAGAAAATCATCCACCAGAGCAGACGATTGACAAACTTAAGCCCGTATAACCCGGTAGTCTGTGAAATCACGAAGGATTTCAAACCAACTCGTGTCCCAGCCATGATCGTAATAAGTTTAGCGGTCACCATCACATATTACATAAAAGTTCGCAATCTCAAATACATCAGAGTTTCAACATAGTTATTACAAACCAGTTTGAATGAAAGTAGCGGAAGTCTTTTGTTCAAATCACACACACACGCGCAGAGTTGAAATATAGTGCCAACGGATGATCATCTCCAACAAAAGCATCAGATGAGACGTAAGGAATGACCATGCCCATGGTCCTAAGCATCACCCATCGCAGGATAAAGGCAGTTGATACAGTAGCCGTAATACATCTGCCCATCTGCAACAAGTGGGAATAAAACCCTGAGTACTAGAAGGTACTCAACCAGACTTACTCGATATAACCAAAAATAAATGACACCAAGGATTATGAAGGGCTTTATAGTAGGGTAGCTGACTCATTTGCAAAAAGAAGCATTTTTAGCATTTCAAGAACCTTTCTAAAAGCATTATTGCCAAGTTAATTATTATTAACCTGTCAACTAGATTTGCACCTATGCTAGAGTAATCATGTGATTAAGCAGATAATGATAACCAATGATCATTAAACAACTTCCATACTGTCATTTTCATTATAACTGTCCAAGTGTTCCATAACATTTACTACGATGAAGTAACTCAAGTCAAGTGCTCACTATCCAGGAGCGATGGCGATTCGAATCGATTCCTAACCAGCTGGTGATTTATTCCTTACACAAACCTCACTCACCCGCTAAAGTGAGATATTGATCACCGAGTCAACTTTCCAGGAATCTCGAGTTTGCCAGGAACCACATGTACCCGGGGGCTGACCGACTGCACTTTGGTCTTATCATCCCGCCCCCGTGTCCTACCACACCTGCTCCGGTACAGTGCGTTGCGGGCAATCTACTCGGCCCGAAAAATCTCCCAGCTTCACGGTCGGAAGGTACTTTATCCGGCCAGCTAAATGTAAGGCATGCGTTCAACATGACTCGAGGCCCAACAACGGTCGGTCCTTAATCGACACAGACGGAAACACTACAGTCCAAAACTCTGCAAGTCTCCGTCCGGTCTCAACTTCATTTAACACTTAGTTATACCATGACTTCATAGTCATCCAAGCAGATCTAGGTAACCACCTATAGCTCGCAGGTGACAGGAAATCACCCGACTTCTACCGGTCTAAGCCAGCTAAGCATTGACTCGACTACGGATACCAGGGTAACAAGGATATAGTATAACAAAGGTAAGCAAGGTATAATACAGCAACGGTTGCAAACAACTCCTGAACGTAATGCATCAATTTAAAGTAAAGTTTTTAATTAAATAATTGCAAACCGGGAGAAAAATGCTCCGGGGCTTGCCTCTCTCGAAGGAGCTCGGACGGTGATCGGGGCACTCCGGAAGCTCCTCAACGTCCTCCTCGTCGGCTTCTGGCACTTCCTGCTGCTGCACCTCGAACTGCTCCTCGGGCTCCTCGGGTATGACGACTGGGTTCTCGGTTTGCGATCCTGTATGATGCAATGCGCGTAAGTGATTATGCAAACGGTGCATCGAAAGAGATGAATGCAATGGATATGTTGAAATGCAAGGTAGTCAACATCATCCAAGAACTATACTACAAGCACATGTCATCTACTGCATTCTCTTCTACTACTAATATGTTAAGTTAACATACCTTATGAAATGCTTCAAAGATACACCAAAGCTTTACTAATTTCTTAATCACACTTAAAGCAACACTTGCTTAAACTCTAATTAATAATAGGTTTGAATAGCAACATATATTTCTGATGTTCCTAAAAATCTGAGAAAATTACAGTAGCATAATACTACCCTAAACAGACTACCATAAAAATTTCATGGCATTTGGATAAGTAAACTATCCTACACAAAAATGACAAGCTATAACATAAAAATGAGCATGAAATTACTTTGTACTATGAAAAGTGTCAAACAACAGAATTAATATTTTTCCTAGGTTCTTCATAGCATATAATGACTGTGCAAAAATTACCAAATGCATGTTTTATACAAAGTTTGCTCTTTAGCAAAAATAACAAAAATCAGCCATTAAAGGCACTTGAACTACACCTCAAAATTTTCCCACAGTACATGCATGAAACATATTTTTCATAGGAAGTACATGACCTAATAAGATTAACAAACTTGAAATCATATTTTTTTGCTGATTATAGATTTTTTCTACATATTTTTCAAGTTGTCAGCAATATTCATGATTAAATAAAATCCTACAGAAAAGTATCCCAAAAATGACATGCAAAAATTTTCCCAAGTAGATCTGATGATAAGGAACCTAGCAAAATTTGTTTCAACAAATTTGGAGCAAGTTTGACCATCCAAATATTTTTCAAACCATTTCAGATTTCAAATAATAAAGAATAATGAAAATCAATTCACTTAAGCGTTACTGGGCCGGCCCGAAGGGACCCGACGGCCCATGACACAGCGCAGCCCAAGCCTGGCTCCCCCTTCGGCTCAGCGACTGACGCACGGGACCCCATGTCAGTCACACAAACACAGGGGAGACGGCACACGTCGGCGCGGCGATGATCGAGCTCGCCGACGGTGATCTCCCCGGTGAAACCGACGGCACCAACGTGCACAGCACGCTGCCCCGCACCGATGGAAGTACAAAACAGACCCCCTAGCCATAACGGATGAGGTCGTCGGTGGCAATGGTGGTTGCGGCGGCGCTGCGCGAGGTACGCCGGCCAACTCTGGTCCTAGCGGCCCGCTCTGAGCTTGGCGTGAGCAATAAGGTGACGCGGGGAAACAGATGGAAGGGAGAGAAAGGAGTGAGCAGGCTCCGGTGGTGCTTGGCCACGGCGAGCACGCACTCCAGCGAGGCGTCAGCCATGGCGGAGCTCGTAGAATCAGCAAAAGGGATCCTCACCGGGGCTCGATTGACGCAGAAACTGGCGCAGCAGGTGCGGCTAAGCAAAGCGGGGCTCGTGGCTCACTGGAGGCGGCAACGACACGGAGGCGAGCGAGCTGAGCAGCGGCGACTCACCCTGCGGCAATGGCGGAGGCGCGAGCTCGGCTCGGAGTGGACTGACGAGGCGAAGGGACACGGGTGAAACAAATAAGCCAGCTGCGGGGCGCGTGGCGTCTTCGTGGCGGCGATGGCCTGACCGGTGGGGGCAGCGACGGCGTACGGCCACCACTTGGCCGCCGCGGCCTAACGATGTTGGCCAGCTGGCCGGCCTTAACCGTCCATCAGAGACCGCCGAGACCGACTGAAAGCGCGTTTTCGTTGCTTCCAAACTCCAAAACGGTGACGAGTTAGCAATTTTTCTTTGAAGCAAAGTTGTAGATCTACAATAGGGCTACATTTGTTCTATAGAAATCCTAAGCTAATTCGCAAAGGACAGAGAGTAATTTCGTGCCAAAGTCGTGTTCAAGAAACTGAAAACTGGAATTTATACTTAGAAATTTCTAAGTGTTGAAATCAACCTAATTTCTGACTTGTGGGACCATTTTGAGCATGTTGTGCACATTTTCATGACTTGGTCACAAAATACTTTTTGTTCCTCATATAATTTGCTACAACTTTGTTTTAGGTTGCTCAGACATGCAAACATTCTAAGTGGCACTTTTTGAATAGTCAAACCAAAAAGTCCTAGGGTCAAAACAAGTCAAACCATGATTTGAAATCTTAATTGGGCAAAATGATCAACATGGACATTGCTCCTAATGACTTTCTAAGCATAGCTAAGATGTTTAATAATGTATTTAGCCATACCACACCTTGGTCATACAATAATCAAGCACTAAAGGTACTGAAACGATGAAAAACACTTGGAATGGTACTCTTGTTTCAAAGTCATGTTTCCCATGTTTCAGGTGACATATGCTCATGAATGGATGAATGATGCTCATGAACATGAAATGCAAGTGCAATTAGGCAAGAATAACACCAGGGGTGTTACAGCCCTCCCCCCTTATAAAAATCTCATCCGAAGATTTAGGTTACGAACCATTTGTTATAAAATTCTTCATAAGCTTTTTGTAGATACTCTCCTGTTTCCCAAGTTGCATCTCCCTCATCATGATGATCCCACTGTATCTTGTATGTTTTTACCACACTATTCCGAGTAGCACGTTCCTTAGTGTCTAATACCCATACTGGTTGTTCACGATACACCAAATTTGATTTGAGTTGGATACCTCGAGGTTCTATTCTTTCTTCCGGAACACGCAAACATTTCTTGAGATGTGATACATGGAAAACTGGGAAAACGGTACTCATTGTCTCAGGTAACTCTAACTTGTAGGCTACCGGACCTCTTCGTTCCAAGATCTTGTATGGTCCTACGAATCTCGCGGCAAGCTTTCTTCGGATTACAAACCTTTTCTTCTTCATTGGCGTGACTTTTAGATAAACATAGTCACAACTTCAAACACAAGGGGTCTCCTTCTTTTGTCTGCATAGCTTTTTTGATGTGATTGGGCAGCTTTCATATTCTGCTGAATAATATTAACTTTCTTCTCGGCTTCTTCTACAAAGTCAATGCCATAATACCTTCTATCACCAGGCTCGATCCAATTCAATGGTGTTCTACATTTTCTGCCATATAAAGCTTCGAATGGGGCCATCTTGATGCTTTCTTGATAGCTATTATTATAAGAAAACTCAGCTAACGGTAACCATGACTCCCATGATCCCTTAGAAGACAATACACAGGCTCTCAACATATCCTCCAAAACAGCATTTACTCGTTCAGTCTGACCATCTGTCTGAGGATGATAAGCGGTACTGCGAATCAAACTAGTTCCTAAGCCTTTGTGTAAATGTTCCCAAAAATGAGCCATGAACTGTGAGCCTCTATCAGACACTATGGTCTTTGGTATTCCATGTAACCTCACAATTTCTGCGATATATCTCTCGGCATATTAAGGTGGTCGATAATCTGTTTTGACAGGTAAGAAATGAGCGGTCTTGGTAAGACGATCCACAATTACCCAAATCGAATCATGTCCTTTTTGAGTAGTGGGCAAACCCGTGATAAAATCCATACTAATATCATCCCACTTCCAACTAGGGACTGATAAGGGTTGCAACATACCAGTAGGTTTCATGTGAATGGCTTTCACTCGACAATATGTGTCACATCTAGCAACATATGCTGTAATTTCTTTCTTCATTTTAGTCCACCAATAGCGAGACCTTAGTTCTTGATACATTTTACTACTTCCAGGATGGATAGATAGCTTAGAAAGGTGGGCTTCATCCATGAGTTTATTCCTAAGCTCCCGATCCTTGGGAACCACAAGACGGTTGTCAAACCACAACACGCCCTGTTCATCCACTTTAAAGTGTTGAGACGGCTTTTCTTTTATTTTCTCTTTGATGTGGAATATCCTCTTATCAGTTTTCTGACCTTCTATTATCTTACTCTCCAAAGAGCAACTAATCTGAATACTATGTAACACAGCAGGATGCATTAGATCGAATCCATCTTCAAGTAATGGCTGCACATTCAAGTAATGTGACTTCCTGCTCAAAGCATCTACCACTACATTGGCTTTACCAGGATGATATTGCACCTTCAAGTTGTAATCTTTGATCAATTCCAACCATCTACGCTGTCTCATGTTTAGCTCTGGTTGGGTAAAGATATACTTAAGACTCTTATGATCCATAAAAATATTGCACATATTACCAAGTAGATAATGTCTCCAAATTTTGAGGGCATGCACAACTGCAGCAAGTTCAAGATCATGTGTTGGATAGTTGACCTCGTGCTTTCGCAACTGTCGTGATGCATAAGCAATGACTCTCCTTTCTTGCATAAGGACACAACCCAATCCAGTCTTCGAGGCGTCGCAAAACACATCAAATAGTTTCTCAATATCTGGTTGTGCTAGAACAGGAGCAGTGGTCAACAGTTTCCGCAAAGTGTGGAAAGCTGCTTCACACTCCTCTGTCCACACAAACTTGTGATCCCTCTGTAGGAGACTCATCATTGGTTTGGCGATCTTTGAGAAATCTGGTATAAAGCGACGGCAATAACCTGCTAATCCAAAGAAACTTCTAACCTCAGGAACTGTGGTCGGTGCTTTCCAATTCATAACTTCTTGCACCTTACTTGGATCGACTGAAACTCCATTCTCTGACAGAATGTGACCAAGGAAAGGAATTTCCTTCAACCAGAATTCGCATTTGCTAAACTTAGCATACAATTGATGATCTCTAAGTCTGGTCAAGACAGTTCTCAGATGCTCTTCATGATCTTTTTCGTTCTCAGAGTACACCAGAATGTCATCGATGAACACTACCACAAACTTATCCAATTCTGGCATGAAAACTGTATTCATCAAAAACATAAAGTATGCGGGAGCATTCGTCAAGCCAAAAGACATGACAAGATACTCATACAACCCGTATCTGGTGGAAAATGCAGTTTTCGGTATATCCTGTGGCCTAATCTTGATCTGATGATAACCGGATCTCAAATCTATTTTTGAGAACACCTTGGCCTTGGATAATTGGTCAAACAGAACATCAATATGAGGCAAGGGATATTTATTCTTGATGGTCACCGCATTGAGTGGCCTATAGTCTACGCACATTCTCAACGTGCCCTCTTTCTTTTTCTTCACAAACAAAGCGGGACATCCCCATTCAGACTTGCTTGGCCGAATAAACCCCTTTTTCGACAAATCTTCTAATTGCTTCTTTAGCTCAGCTAACTCATCTAGAGGCATCCGATAGGGTCTCCTTGAAATCGAAGCTGTTCCGGGGACTAGCTCGATTCCAAACTCAATCTCCCTATCTGGCGGAAGACCAGGTAGCTCATCCGGAAATACGTCCGGGAATTCACACACTATTGGAATCTGATGAATAGGTGTGACTGCCGTAGCACATGTAACACTTATAAGGTCTATCCTTCGAGGCAATGGTACTTGGAAAGTACCCTTACCCAGGGGATCCTTAAGGGTAAGTACTCGACTTCCCGTATCTATGACTGCTCCCCAATCCTTCATCCAATTCATCCCGATAATGACATCCAAAACTAATCCAGGCATAACTATTAAGTTCACTCGAAACTTCCTGCTACCTAATTCAAGGGTTGCCCCTCGAACCATTTGGTTGGTCAAAACATCAGCCCCTGCTGAACTTATACGGTACCCATAACCCAATTCTGTGCATAGTTGTCCATGTTTCTATGCAAATGCTTGACTCATAAAAGAATACGATGATCCAGAATCAAATAGAACAACTGCAGGGTTTTCGTTGACAGGAAACTTACCAGCAGTGACGGGCTCTCCCTCTGGAATTTCATCCACTGTTGTACTACGCACTCTAGCATTATAAGTCTGCTGCTTCTTCTTAGGCGGGTACGGACAAAACCTCGAGAAATGACCGGGTTGATCACAGTTATAGCAGGGTCCTCTTACTGTCCCGGCAGATCCCACAGCTCCCTTGGAACTGCCTTGTACCACAGTGGCGGCTGCTCTATTGGGCTGCACTGCCATCTTGTACGGCTTTTGAGGTCCACGGAAATTCTGGCTTCTTGGCTGAGGTGGCCAGAATCTAGCGCCAGGTGCCGATGGGCGATATGGAGGACGACCTCCCATAGGTGCTCTAGCTTGAGACGGCCCTCCTTCAAAGGCTCTCTTGCGTGTCTTGGCTGCGGTGCTGGCGTTGTTATTCTTCTCCTGCTTCAGATAGTCGCTGATAAAGTCATTGAATCTGACACGGTTGTTGGTACCAACATGCTTCATCATTTTTGGATTGAGACCCCTCTTAAAGCTGGCTATTCTCTTAGCATCTGTGTCAACCATGTCGGAAGCATAGCGACATAAGTTGTTGAAAGCATGCAGGTATTGCGTCACGGTCTTGGTACCCTGGTTCAATGCTAGAAAACTCTCCCAACTTCATCTCTGTTAGCCCAGGTGGAATATAGACTCCACGGAAGGCCTCAGCAAACTCTCTCCAAGAAATTTGAGCATTTGGAGGGAAGGTGGTGCGATGGTGCTTCCACCACATTCCCGCCGGTCCTTGCAATTGAAGTGCAGCATATTCCGTTTTCAGCACCTCAGTCATTCTCAACACACGGAATTTATCTTCCATCGTGTTGATCTATTCCTCAGCATCGAGTGGCTCTGTTACTTCCTTGAATACTGGTGGCCTGGTGTCCATGAAATCTTTGAAGCTGCTATATTGGTTCACTCCATGCCACCACCTTGATTGTTACCACGTTGAACGTTGTTGGCGATGGTTCTGAGAAGATCCTCCATGTTCTTCTGAGATTGTTCCGTGTTGCGCTGACTCCCGAGCAGCTGTGCGAGGAACATTTCGGGGGTAAATGGGGGAGGAGGTGGCAAATGCGGTTCATGGGGAGGTTCATTGTTGTTGCTTGTGGTTTCCACCACCACCACCACCACCGGTCCCCGCACCGTTGGCACTGGGCTCAGCGGCCTCATACGTGGTTCGGCGAGTGTTTGTCATCTGCATATTTCAGCAACAAGTACGATGAGTGACGCTGTAATAATTGCGAGTGAAGGAAAAATTATGCCATACTGAATTTACTAGAGAGAATAAATTCATACAATAAAAACAGAGGCACAACAATCACATTCCAATTAAAACAACAGCACTTAATCGAATTACTTCAACAGCAAACATTGCGTCCATACAATCACATTGCTAGCATACATACACTGGACTTTTTATGCGTTCAGATATCGCATTCGAAAATCAAGTTCCAACCATATGCCAAGTCTCATACGTTCGAAGCAACACACGATAGATTACATGCCAACAAAAGAAAGGTCATCGCGACAAGACCTAGATACTAACGCAAAGCAACTAGCCTACTCTTCGGGGCCATCGTCGGGATCGGAGACGTCACCATCGCCCCCAGGTGAAACTGCAGGCTCGTTCTCGTTGTCGTTGTCAACGTCCATGCCAGCGACGTTCGGTGGAGCATATGGGCCAACCCCATTGTAGAGCGCGTGAAACTCCTCGTGCAAGTAGCCGTTGTATTCCTCTAGCTCATCGACCCTCTGCAGTAGAAGGTTTCTTGCGTTCCAGGCTTCATTCCTTTCTTGAACCAGCTGTCCAATCATGCGGTCTGCATTGTTGTTGGCTTGAGTCAACGTATGCACTCGCTGCATAGCTCTATCACCTCTCTCAACCGCTTGATCTCGCTGTAAGTTCATATCAGCCAACTGCTCCTACAAGCTAGCTATAGCTCGTGCCTGTCTCTTCTTCTGCTTCTTCCCCTTGAGCTTATCCTCACTACGCAAGCCAGTCAAAGTCCAGTAGGTACTCTCGAGACCCTCATACGCTCTGATGGCGGCGAATATAGCACTCATCGCCTGGTTGTCGCTAGCCTGTCCTTCAGCTGGACCTCTAACCAATGCACTTCCTAGAGGCTGAACCCAAATGGCATCACGAGGATCATCCCTAGGAAAAGTACCAGCTAGAGCTGCAGCAAGCTCACTGGGAAATCTGCTCATAATGTCCCTGATGACACGGAAGGCTGCTCCCTCTGCACCCTCAGCTGGAGTGCGGCCCTCAAACTCCAAATGCCAACCATCCCAATCTGGAGCATCACCGAGAGCAGGACTCGTGATCTCCACCACTGCAAGTCCATCATCTGCTAACTGGCTTTCATTCCACGAGTACACCGGCTCTTGACCCTCTGGGTACCCCACATCATGGAGCACTCTCCAAAGCAAAGTTGGCATGCCAAACTCGCTCAAGAAGGTGTCCGTGGTGCGGTGCTCCCTCAGGGCCAACGGAACGTCGGGGTGCTCTTCCTCCGGTGGACTTACGGGCGGTCTGCTTCGTGCGGGCCATCTGTAGCAAAAGTTCTCTTATTACTTCGGGGAAACATATTTTAGGTGATACACTTTTATCAAAATGAGATAATCAATTTATAAGGGGAGGTATGCATGAGATGAATGAGATGCCCAAGTAACATGATGTATGTATGGGTCGTACGTTCTCACAAACTTAGGAAATAATAATTTATAACGACGAATTCGGTGGCATAACAACGATCTCTCAAATACATAGCTAATACATTCTACACGATAGGCGTTGTTATGTACCTGCAGAAGATTCATTTCAGCCCAATTCCCAATGAATGCATAAAAGCAGTAAAGTGTTATCTACACGCTCTACACGAATCCCCAGATACGTGTACAACGGTAGTAACTACCCGAACCATCGTCCTATTGACGGCATCGCCTCCACCGATGGAAGACCCTTACATGGGACACCTTTGTAAAACATGCGTAGAACATGTAATTACTCCAGCATCATATAAGCATTCACCCTAGATCGGCAGTGTATCCGATCATGCTCTCACAACTCACACTTACCGAGGCGTAGAGGCAAATGATCCATTCATTACCACTTAAACAAGTGGCACTCATACAATAGCACGCCGTATGAGCGACGAAAGAGAAATAGTGATGCAAGTACCCCAGTCAGGTACTTAATTAAGCCACCTAAAGTCCTTAACTGGGCATAAAGGATATGATCACTGGCACACTTCATAGTTTTAAAATCACGTTTTCCAAATGCCTTTTTGTTTTAAATACACTTGTGAAGAGTAACACGCTAAACCATGCTCTGATACCAGCTATGACAGAACCGACCAATTATACGAAATTAAGTAAGAAAATCATCCACCAGAGCAGACGATTGACAAACTTAAGCCCGTATAACCCGGTAGTCCGTGAAATCACGAAGGATTTCAAACCAACTCGTGTCCCAGCCATGATCGTAATAAGTTTAGCGGTCACCATCACATATTACATAAAAGTTCGCAATCTCAAATACATCAGAGTTTCCAACATAGTTATTACAAAACCAGTTCGAATAAAAGTAGCGGAAGTCTTTTGTTCAAATCACACACACACACGCCAGAGTGTAAATATAGTGCCAGCGGATGATCATCTCCAACAAAAAGCATCAGATGAGAAGTAAGGAATGACCATGCCTATGGTCCTAAGCATCACCCATCGCAGGATAAAGGCAGTTGATACAGTAGCCGTAATACATCTGCCCATCTGCAATAAGTGGGAATAAAAACCCTGAGTACTAGAAGGTACTCAGCCAGACTTACCCGACATAACCGAAAATAAATGCACACCAAGAATTATGAAGGGCTTTATAGTAGGGTAGCTGACTCATTTGCAAAAAGAAGCATTTTTAGCATTTCAAGAACCTTTCTAAAAGCATTATTGCCAAGTTAATTATTATTAACCTGTCAACTAGATTTGCACCTATGCTAGAGTAATCATGTGATTAAGCAGATAATGATAACCAATGATCATTAAACAACTTCCATACTGTCATTTTCATTATAACTGTCCAAGTGTTTCCATAACATTTACTACGATGAAGTAACTCAAGTCAAGTGCTCACTATCCAGGAGCGATGGCGATTCGAATCGATTCCTAACCAGCTGGTGATTTATTCCTTACACAAACCTCACTCACCCGCTAAAGTGAGATATTGATCACCAAGTCAACTTTCCCAGGAATCTCGAGTTTGCCAGGAACCACATGTACCCGGGGGCCGACCGACTGCACTTTGGTCTTATCATCCCGCCCCCATGTCCTACCACACCTGCTCCGGTACAGTGCGTTGCGGGCAATCTATTTGGCCCGAAAAATCTCCCAGCTTCACGGTCGGAAGGTACTTTATCCGGCCAGCTAAATGTAAGGCATGCGTTCAACATGACTCGAGGCCCAACAACGGTCGGTCCTTAATCGACACAGACGGAAACACTACAGTCCAAAACTCTGCAAGTCTCCGTCCGGTCTCAACTTCATTTAACACTTAGTTATACCATGACTTCATAGTCATCCAAGCAGATCCAGGTAACCACCTATAGCTCGCAGGTGACAGGAAATCACCCGACTTCTACCGGTCTAAGCCAGCTAAGCATTGACTCGACTACGGATACCAGGGTAACAAGGATATAGTATAACAAAGGTAAGCAAGGTATAATGCAGCAACGGTTGCAAACAACTCCTGAACGTAATGCATCAATTTAAAGTAAAGTTTTTAATTAAATAATTGCAAATCGGGAGAAAAATGCTCCGGGGCTTGCCTCTCTCGAAGGAGCTCGGATGGTGATCGGGGCACTCCGGAAGCTCCTCAATGTCCTCCTCGTCGGCTTCTAGCACTTCCTGGTGCTGCACCTCGAACTGCTCCTCGGGCTCCTCGGGTATGACGACTGGGTTCTCGGTTTGCGATCCTGTATGATGCAATGCGCGTAAGTGATTATGCAAACGGTGCATCGAAGGAGATGAATGCAATGGATATGTTGAAATGCAAGGTAGTCAACATCATCCAAGAACTATACTACAAGCACATGTCATCTACTGCATTCTCTTCTACTACTAATATGTTAAGTTAACATACCTTATGAAATGCTTCAAAGATACACCAAAGCTTTACTAATTTCTTAATCACACTTAAAGCAACACTTGCTTAAACTCTAATTAATAATAGGTTTGAATAGCAACATATATTTCTGATATTCCTAAAAATCTGAGAAAATTACAGTAGCATAATACTACCCTAAACAGACTACCATAAAAATTTCATGGCATTTGGATAAGTAAACTATCCTACACAAAAATGACAAGCTATAACATAAAAATGAGCATGAAATTACTTTGTACTATGAAAAGTGTCAAACAACAGAATTAATATTTTTCCTAGGTTCTTCATAGTATATAATGACTGTGCAAAAATTACCAAATGCATGTTTTATACAAAGTTTGCTCTTTAGCAAAAATAACAAAAATCAGCCATTAAAGGCACTTGAACTACACCTCAAAATTTTCCCACAGCACATGCATGAAACATATTTTTCATAGGAAGTACATGACCTAATAAGATTAACAAACTTGAAATCATATTTTTCTGCAGACTATAGATTTTTCTACATATTTTTCAAGTTGTCAGCAATATTCATGATTAAATAAAATCCTACAGAAAAGTATCCCAAAAATGACATGCAAAAATTTTCCCAAGTAGATCTGATGATAAGGAACCTAGCAAAATTTGTTTCAACAAATTTGGAGCAAGTTTGACCATCCAAATATTTTTCAAACCATTTCAGATTTCAAATAATAAAGAATAATGAAAATCAATTCACTTAAGCGTTACTGGGCCGGCCCGAAGGGACCCGACGGCCCACGACACAGCGCAGCCCAAGCCTGGCTCCCCCTTCGGCTCAGCGACTGACGCGCGGGACCCCCGTGTCAGTCACACAAAACAGGGGAGACGGCACACGTCGACGCGGCGATGATCGAGCTCGCCGACGGTGATCTCCCCGGCGAAACCGACGGCACCAACGTGCACAGCACGCTGCCCCGCATCGATGGAAGTACAAAACAGACCCCCTAGCCATAACGGATGAGGTCGCCGGCGGCAATGGCGGTCGCGGCGGCGCTGCACGAGGTACGCCGACCAACTCTGGTCCTAGCGGCCCGCTCTGAGCTTGGCGTGAGCAATAAGGTGCGCGAGGTACTCTCGAGACCGCCGAGACCGACTGAAAGCGCGTTTTCGTTGCTTCCAAACTCCAAAACGGTGATGAGTTAGCAATTTTTCTTTGAAGCAAAGTTGTAGATCTACAATAGGGCTACATTTGTTCTATAGAAATCCTAAGCTAATTCGCAAAGGACAGAGAGTAATTTCGTGCCAAAGTCGTGTTCAAGAAACTGAAAACTGGAATTTATACTTAGAAATTTCTAAGTGTTGAAATCAACCTAATTTCTGACTTGTGGGACCATTTTGAGCATGTTGTGCACATTTTCATGACTTGGTCACAAAATACTTTTTGTTCCTCATATAATTTGCTACAACTTTGTTTTAGGTTGCTTAGACATGCAAACATTCTAAGTGGCACTTTTTGAATAGTCAAACCAAAAAGTCCTAGGGTCAAAACAAGTCAAACCATGATTTGAAATCTTAATTGGGCAAAATGATCAACATGGACATTGCTCCTAATGACTTTCTAAGCATAGCTAAGATGTTTAATAATGTATTTAGCCATACCACACCTTGGTCATACAATAATCAAGCACTAAAGGTACTGAAACGATGAAAAACACTTGGAATGGTACTCTTGTTTCAAAGTCATGTTTCCCATGTTTCAGGTGACATATGCTCATGAATGGATGAATGATGCTCATGAACATGAAATGCAAGTGCAATTAGGCAAGAATAACACCAGGGGTGTTACAACCCCTTCACTGGGCAACGGTCGGGCCAGATGGACGCTCCGATCGTGTTGACCGGACGCTGGACCTCAGCGTCCGGTCACCCGTAGACGGCCACATGTCCTGATTCCAACGGTCACTTAACCTGACCGGACGTAGCAGCTTTCAACTGACCGGACGCTGAACCCCCAGTGTCCGGTCGTTTTTAGTAAGGTATCGACCTCGACCGGGCGCGTCCGGTCACACTTGATCGGACGCAGCCAGCGTCCGGTCACACTCCAGCTTCTGCGTCATCGTACGTCAGCCTGACCGGACGCTGCCTGCCAGTGTCCGGTGCATTCAGATCCAGCATCCGGTCAGTTGACCGACGCCAGCATCTTCGCGATCAACTCGTTTTCACTTCTAACTTCTTCACCCTTGCTCCAATGAGCTAACCACCAAGAATTTGCATCCGGCGCAATAGAAAATAGGCATTCCATTTTCTCGAAAGCGCCGAATCCATCTCACCCCTACAAACACCACCTCCTTTGTAAATGTGCCAACACCACCAAGTGTACACCACCATGTGTATGTGTGTTAGCATTTTCACAATCATTTCCCAAAGGATGTTAGCCACTCAACTTCCCACGCCACTCGATCCTAGCGACAATGCAAAGTTAGATCACTCGAGTGGCACTAGATGACCGATATGCAAATAAGTTTGCCCCTCTTGATAGTACGGCCATCTATCCTAAACCTGGTCATAAACTTCTCTACACACCTATAACCGGTGAAATGAAATGCCCTAGGTTATACCTTTGCCTTGCGCATTCCATTCCATCTCCTCCAATGTCGATGCAACATATGCACCAACATGATCCATAATGATATGATCCACTTCATATCATCACGTGATCATATTGGTTCATCGATCTTGACATCACTTGCTCTTCACCATTGCCATCGTCCATCGGCGCCAAGTCTTGCTCAAGCTTCACCGCCACGCGGTCCATCACTCCAAAGCCTTCGACTTGCCCTTCACGCTTGCAACTGGTCCATCAAGCCAAGTCTTGTCTTGATCTTCTCCACCTTGATCACATGACTCAATGTCATGTCTCATGTGCATTTAAGCTCCTTCATCATCATATGTGTGAGCTTTGCAACATTTCCAAGCCATTTTCACCTTCATGGCATATGTTGCTCATACACATGTACCTGTGGACTAATCACCTGTGTATCTCACATAAACACAATTAGTCCACCTAGGTTGTCACTCAATTACCAAAACCAAACAAGGACCTTTCAATGGTAGAGGTGGTAAACCGTGCAGGTACCGCTGCGCCATGTGCTATGGCGCGGCACTGCCGCGCTAAGATCGATGGCGCGGTAGGCCCTGCCCCGTCAGTGGTCAGCGATTCCTATCGCCGCCATGTCAGCCCTCTATCGCGTCACCATGCATAGCGCGACACAGGCATTTGGCCACGCCAGGGCAATATGCGTGGCCAAAAGTGTTAGTTTTTTTTAAAAAAACAACCGTGTTAGATTTAAAATTAGTTTTCAAAAAATGTTAAAATTAAAAAAATCCCAGGAAACAGAATGGGGGTTGTTTTTTGACGGCCTGGCCCAATGGAGCGCGAGGGTGAGCGGTTGGGTCACCTCCTACGTGTCAGCCATCTCCTACCGTGGCGTGTGGGCCTTTGTCCCGTTCTAGAAGCCGCCGCACTATGCCGCGGTGTCCCTCGAGAGAAGACGCATTCGGGCGCGGTGTTCGCCTTCGACCTCAACGGGGATGGCGCGCAGTAGCAACAGCTGGTGGTCACTACGCCAAAAAGTATTTTTAGGGGCGAGTTAAGACTATTTGTAGGGATGGTTTGGCTAGCTGCCCCTACCAAACCGTCTCTATAAATCATGTATTTATAGAGGCGGTTACTAGACCGCCCTTACAAATTGATTGTAGAGGCGGCTAGTGTTATCAGCCGCCCCTACAAATCAATTTATAGGGACGTCTGGTAACACCAGCTGCCTCTACAAAATTGATTTGTAGGGGCGACTATAGTACCAACCACCTCTATAATACCTGTTTGTAGAGGCGGTTTAATCTAGAATCGTCCCTACAATACATTTTTCCAGAAAAAATCAAATCCATTGCCGTTGTGCCCCGGAACTGCAGAGGCCACCGCGCCCACGGCCATCGGTGAGCAAGCAAGGGAACGCGCGTCGTGTGCCCTGTTGCCGCCCGAGCTGGCGTAGAGGCATAGGCCCACTGCTGCTAGGACCTCACCGCTGTAGATCCAGTCACCGTCGCCATGGCCACACACGAAGGCGCGTGAGATTATCTAGGGCAGACTGTCCACACTAGACCAGACCAGTCTCTGATGACAAATCTGAGAAGGGGCGCACTAGCGAGCCAAGCTTTTACAAATTACAAGAACAGGACATTAGAGAAGCAGCCGAGCAGAGGAGAGCTTCTAACAATATGACGCTGGCTGAATGCCTGAATCTAATAACACCATCAGCAAAGCAACAAACTCATCATCACATCATAGGCAATACAATCTGGCACAGTACTATGGATCTTTACAATTCTTCTACTAGAAACATCAAACAAAACCAGCCATCTATATGCACTACTGTAAAAGAAGAGAGATTAATTAAAGAGAGACAGAGAGGAAATCAGAGAAGAGAGAAGAAATCTAGCTAGAAACCAAAGCTAAAGGAGGGAAAAGGGTTGAGGGATGTGACGGCATCAAGCCTCGCTGCAGGCGCTGCGGCTGGACGCGCTACGCATGGAGGTGCGACCGATGGACTCGTCGATGCGGTCCAGGCGAGGCCTCCATGGCGCCGCCCACTTGGGCTCATCCTTCTCCTTGGCCACCGTAGGCACAAGCATAGGCACAGCCACAGGTGCCCTCACGGAACCACAGCAAGAACCTAACAAAGAACCACAGTAAAGAACCTCACGGAACCACGGCAAGAACCTAATGAAGAACCACAGTAAAGAACCTCACGGAACCACAGTAAAGAACGAACAAGAAAGGCGGCACCAATAAATTCAACCAAATCCTATCCAAACCTCCATGGTTCATCCCTAGAATTTGCACAGGAGAAATTCAACTTGCTACAAATCTATCCCCAAGAAATCATCGCCTGGGATTAATCCAAACTCTAGGAAAAATTCAAATTGTAGACAAGAACGGGTTTTCTCCTCGAAAGCGAAAACTGGATCGATCTATGAGCTCGTGCCAAATTGATTTGAATCACTGGAGGGATTAGTTCAGCACGTGTCCTAGCTCGTCATGGATGAACTAAAAACTCTACAAAACATCTCAATCCAAAAAGATGAAGCAAGAAAGGGGAGGGAGAAGGACGACGAACCGTGCCTCTCTCAGGAACACTAAAGGGCGGAGCTGGGAAAAGGAAGGAGTGGGTGCGTGTGGCGATAAGGGCGCTGGGAAAAGGAAGGGGTGGGTGTGTGTGGCCGCACGCCACGCGACGGCGGATTCGCCAAAACCAGGGGCGCGCCGCCGGTTGTTTTCCATACCACGCACGCGAAATGAGATGAGGTGGGACCGGTCCAGCAGTTTTGGTCAGCAAGCAGCAGGTGCGAAGCGCCGGGGCTGGCGAATTTTCAATTCGCGTGCGCGTGCTCGGTCTTAGAGGGAAGGCGGTAGGGCCCAGTGGTTGCGGTCGCGCAAAAACAGGTGCGGCCGGTGATTGAGCCGCCCTACAAATTGTAACACCAGGGGCGGCTGATGAGTGACCCGTCCCTACAAATCATACCCATTTGTAGGGGCGGCTCGTATCACCAGCCGCCCCTGCTGTTCTATTTATAGGGGCGGCTGGTCTCTGGGCTTTCAAACACGTCACTGTAGGGGCGGCTCCATCTCCAGCTGCCCCTACAAAAAATTTGTCCCGTTGCTAAAAAACCATTTTTTCACGTAGTGGGTGGTGGAGTTCGAGGTCAAGGCGCAGGTGCCGATCTCGGCAACAAGCTCGTCGGCATGGCCTCGGCACCGGCGTGCACCCGCAGCTGCAGCTCTACCGGCGCTGGCGGTGCGGTGGGACTAGGAGGCCGCGACAAGCGCTAAGGAGCAAGGCCACGGAGCTCATTTGACAATGGCGCCGTTGGCGTGGGCGCGCTCCACGGCGACCACGCGCGAGGGGTGCACGACGCCGGTCTTCGCGCGTTCGCCATGGGACTGCGACTGGGACGGTTGCTGGCAGGCCTCGTCGATGGAGCCGGACGGCGGGATGAAGCAGACCACCAACAGGACAGGGACGTTGAATGCCACCTCCTCGATGCTCCAGGCCTCCTCTATCCGCGTCTTGGGTGTGGCTCATGGCGGCTTCGCCACCGGAACATGGTCATCGCGGAGCGCCTCGAGTACAGCGTCGAGCGCGCGCGATGGCCTCGAGCTCGCTAGCGGCCATGGCCGTGGTGGAGTACGCCACTTGGGTGCTCGATGAAATGCCAATAAGGATAGAAAGTTGACCGTGTGGTGGCAAGCATACCAAATGTTAGAGTGTAGAGTAGCCATACGCATTTGTGCCAGAAATCAAACACAATCTCAGTTGAACCGAGCTAGACTGGACTATGAAACAAACGTGACGTTGAACCATAGCATCCGTGCTGGGGCAGGCAAGAGCTAGGCCAGCTAGCCGTGCTGGGCGAGGGCAGCTTATCTAACACGCCCTAGGGTTTTACGTGGGTGAGGGCGCGCGGGGAAACTAGTCAAATGAGCTCAAATGCAGTGAGAGCATGCCTTGTTTAGTTCCTCCCCTCTAAAGTTTATTCTCTATCCCTTCGAATATTTGGACACATGCATGGAGTATTAAATATAGACTAAAACAGAACTAATTGCACAATTTACAACTAATTTGCGAGATGAATCTTTTAAGCCTTTTTAGTTCATGATTTGACAATATAGTGCTACATTAATACATATGCTACTAACGGATTAATTAGGCTTAATAAATTCATCTTATGGATTATCGACGAATTCTATAATTTATTTTTTATTAGTATCTAAATACCTCATATGATATCCTAATATGACATTCAATATGACCTCTTAAAATTTTACATCCTCAATTTAGGGGGTGTTTGGTTTCTACAGGAAAATTTTAGTCACTGTCCCATCAGATGTTTGGACACATGCATGAAGTATTAAATATAGACGAAAAAATAACTAATTGTACAGATTGTGGCTAATTTGCGAGACGAATTTTTTAAACCTAATTAGTCCATGATTTGACAATGTGGTGCTACAGTAAATATGTGCTAATAGCGGATTAATTAGGCTTAATAAATTCGTCTCGTAAATTAGTCTCCATCTATGTAATTAGTTTTATAATTAACTCATATTTAGTTCTTCTAAATAGCATTCGAACGTCCAATATTACATAGACTAAAATTTAGTTCATGGAACCGAACGCCCCCTTAAACACGGAAATTTGGAAGCATGGACTGCCTGCCCATACTGATCGGATTGACCCCCACGACGCGTCCGTCCTTCGTCCGAAATCCCAAGCAGAAAGATGAAAAGCGCTGCCGGTGGGCAGCCGTTCGTACGTACGACCTGCATGCCGTTTGCCGCCAAGGCGACGCCTGCGAAGACGACCGTTGGGACGAAAGCCGAAAAACCGAAGAAGCCGGTGAGCATCATGACCACGAGCACTGTGCAGGCGTGCACCCAACCAGTCAGTCCAGCCCCAGCCCGAGCCGAACAAACCACATGCAAAAACCGCAAAAAGCGAGGCGACCTGCACTGCCCTCCTGTTCGCTCAATCTGTTGGTTTGTGTGATTTATAAGCCGATTAATACTATTTTATTTAAAAAAATATTATATCATACCTAAAAAAAACATGACTGATATGGTCAAGCCAACGGTGTGCTCGCCGCCTCGCTTGATGCTACCACCGCCGGCCTGGCGCTCGCAAAATTTGACCGTTGCTACGCCACGTCAGACCCCGTCCCGTCCTATTCCTCCTGGCAAAGCGTGCTGTCCCTCCTGCGGCGCTGTCCCCAGTCCCCATGCAGCCATGCGCCTAGCGCTTCCGCTGGAGCTGACGTGTGGGCTCCGTCGCTGGCCCCACGCATCGGTGGACGCGCGAGAGCTTTTCTTCGCGTTGTACTCAGCCCACGCCCACTGCAAAAAGTCGACCATTCGTTCCGCGTACCGAGTGACTGACAGGTGGGGTTCAGTTTTTTTAGTGGTATGTATAGCTGTCCATATAGCCTGAGACACGTCATGAAGCCTGTTTTTTAGCCTGACATGAGCACGGCCCGCCTCAGTGATGTGCGGGCCTGGGCTGACCCAGCCCGAGGGAGTAGGCCATGTCTGGGCCGCTGCTCAGGCCCGTGGGCTGGCACGACATGGCCCGGCCTGTGTCGGTCGGCCCGGCAGCGACCCGCCCTCCCGCCTCCCCCTCCTCACTCCTCCCCTCCCGGCGGCCCAGCGCGGCCGGCCAACGTCCCCGCCTCCCCCCCCTCCTCATATGACCCTGCTGCCCACGCAGCCGCAGCACGCTCCCAGCCCCGGTCGAACCCTAACTCCCTTCCGGCCTTCCCCTTCCCCTCCCCCTCCCCACCGCCACCTCCCGTTCCCCCGCGCCGCACACGCGCGCGTGGACGCGGCCTTCTCCTTCCCCGCTGTTCACCTGCTTCTCCGCCCTACAGCCGCCCGCCTCCTCCTCGCGCACAAGCTACAGAAACACCACGACGCCCATCCGCGACCTGCCTCGGGCTCCTCTCCTCCCGTCCCTCCACGAGGCCACGCCTTGGGTGCGAGCGCGGCGTGCTTGAGCTCCGCCCCGCCGGCCACCGCCGCCTAGAGCTCCTGCTTCCCCGCGGCTTGCCGAATCCCACCTCCACTTCAACCCGCCTCCGCCGACGATGGCCACCTCCTCCTCACCGCCACGCGCTGCTGCTCCTCCACATGCCTCCTCTGCGCGGATCTGGCCTCGTTCTCCGCGGATCCGGCCTCCTCATCGCTCATCCTCCGTGGATCCGGCCTCCTCATCGCCCATCCTCTACGGATGGAGAGGTCGCGTCGTTCATGGCCTTCCGAAGCAACGATGGCAACCTGGCGCCCTGGCCTCCCCCCTCTCTCTCTGTCGGTGTAGTGGGCCTTGGGCCGGCCCGACACACTGAATTAGCCGTGCTTCTCGAGCCGGCCCGGCACGAAAAACGGCCCAGCAGGCCGTGCCTAGGCCGTCGGCCAGGCACGAAGCCCATGGCAACACGGCCCGCAGGGCACGTCGTGCCTTGTCAGCCCTACCCCCATCGGGTCGTGCCGGCCCGTCGTGCCGGGCCGGCCCGTTGCACATCTGTAGTGGTCTGTATCTCAACAGTACTGGTACAGTACACATGTACGTATGGGTCGGGGCGGCATGGGTGCGCAAGAGCAAAGCAAGCGCCACCGCCTCGTGGCGGCCCGAGATCGTGTTGAAGCCGTTGGATGCCTGACATGCGCAGCGTGATCCGTGCTGCCTGCCCACCGGCTAAGCGCGCTGCTTCCGAAGAGGGAGCCTTTTCACTGACATGTGGACCAAACATAAATCGGGCCTACCCGTCAGTGGCGTGTACGATGCCGGAGGTCACCCAGCAGCTTCGCCCACCGATGGGCTCGTCCTCCCATTGGGCCCCGCCTTGCTTTTGTATAAAAGACCCTCCTTTTCTGTATTCTCACATTTATAACCCCAAGTTGCCTTCACACCTCTGCCTCTGCCTGCCTCCACTGCATCCCTTCCTTCCCGTCTCTTCTTCCCCCTTCTTCCACTTCTTGGCCTGCTCTCTTGGCATCCTGCTCGAACGAATGCTGGATCAGGCAGATTGGAGGTTGCAGCAAAGGCGGTAGGTGCTTTTCTTCTTGCCCGTTGGGAGAGGGACAGGGGAACCCAACAGAGAGGCTGCAAGTTCCCCAGGGCCGGGCTTCTCTTGCGGCGGCAACATGAGGAAGCTGTTCTTCGTCTCCTTCGTCTTCCTGATGGCCGCTGCAGCAGTTCACGGTGAAGATGGTAAGATTCCTCCTGCTCTTTGTTTCGATCCGTTACGCAGCTCTGGATGTGTTTGTCCTGTGCCTCCATCTTACTCTTCTTTGGTTCCGGATGCATGGATCGATCTCCATGTTTTTGTTCACTGCGTCGCTTCTCTGCTACAGATTGTATTGTGTAAGCTTGTTTCTCGTTGCAACCTTGGAGCATCCACAGTGCGATTGACAGCAGTGGCGGCATCCCTTTCCGTTGCGACTAGGTTTGTCGTCTTGTGGTCTTGCCTATATTAGTTCTACCATTAGCTGTGTTCTCAATAGATTGGCAGAAATTAATTTAATACAATAAACACCTAAGGTAATGTTAAAAAGGAGTTTGTTCAGATACTAGAACAGCCAGTGCTTGGATTTGACTGGACATCCTGCTGCCCCCCTGGGATTCCTTCCTTCTCCGTTCTCGTCCGTCGCCCCCAAGTCCCATCACGTGCTCCAGTTTTTTATATGGGGGTTATGCGTGTTGGTAGGAACATCCACTGTCATTATCGTAGTATTAATCAGACTGTCATTATGCGTGCAGCCAAGGGAAGGAATACTGCTAGTAGTGTAGTATTACATAAACACTTGCCAACTTGGTCTATCAACGGCCAAACTTATTGAACGGGTAGAAACAGCAGCTCTCGTATTAACCCAGCTTTCCGTTGGAAAAGTTTGCAACAGCGTAGCATGAATCTCTGATCGCTTTGTGCGTAAGTTTAGCCTGAAGAGGGCTGCCTCCGAGTTTGTACATCTTTAGTACTAGCATCAGCCTTTCTGGGGCCTACCTGTCTGCCCTGCTAGTGCAGTAGTAGTGCTGCATCTTTTCTGCGTGGTGCGGTGGTGCCACTAATCTCTGTGCCAGGCAAATGCCATGGGCTGTCAGTCAAGGATTGTGCAAAGTTCGTCAGTGACTCAGGCCGTTCTCGGTCCTCCTAGTGAGAGTAATCACTGGCAGTCGCTGCTTTGACCGCCACTGGAGCGTGGTTGGATTCGGTGTTCATCATGAGGTGGGCTGGGTCCTAATGACTAGTACTCCTATGTAATTAGCGTCACGGATCGCCTGTTGATTGCTCTGCGCCCTTCCAGTCCTCCAGTGCCGCTGCTTGCAGTGCCGCGCAGTGTGTCGTTTGACTGCTGGGTTGAACAGAGTCGTCACTTCTGGGTTCTGGCTGGTGCCGGCCGCGCTGTAATTAAAACAAGTCACGTCGTTCGCGGATGCGGCACAGCTGCTCGCTTGCCTTGACCGTGCAACTGCAGGCGTGCAGCAGCAGCCTGCATCACTGATGCACTGTGGCCACTGGCCACTGCACGATGCCCAGGATTTTCCTGTTTCCAACGTCTTTCCCCGTACCAAGTTGGCCTGTGTGTGCTTTACAGCTAGCTTTGTGTCCTCTCCCATATCTCGATTTCCTTTTGTTTGTTTTTTTCGCTAGGAAAACGCATAATATCATGCATTTGGTCCTTTCTTGTTTTCTACTGTAGAGTGTACGATCATTTTTTAAAATTCTTTGTTCCACACAGACACAGCTTTGCTCGAAAGAATGTGTTTTTCTATCTGGATTCCTGCCTTACAACTCACTTCCAGTCTTTCATCAATCAAATCACAGGAAAAAAAATAATCTACTCACTTCGTTTAGAAAAAAAACGTGTAAAGTTCAAAGCTCGAATTGCGTTTTTTTTAAGTTTTGGCGTTTTGCAATAGGAAAACTGTGATACTCTTGTTACCGTGGTTAGATTTCTATCACTCCTTACTTTCATTATCAACAAAGATTTCTAACACTTTGGTTTCTCTGTTTTTTTTGTTGTTGTCATTGCTTGCAGGTGCGTACATCGGCGTGAACATTGGCACGGCCATGTCGTCGGTCCCGGCACCGACGCAGATCACCACGCTGCTCCGCTCGCAGAACATCCGCCACGTCCGCCTCTACGACGCCGACCCGGCGATGCTGGCGGCGCTGTCCAACACCGGCATCCGCGTCATCGTGTCCGTGCCTAACGAGCAGCTGCTGGCCATCGGCAACTCCAATGCGACGGCGGCCAACTGGGTGGCGCGCAACGTGGCCGCGCACTTCCCCGCCGTGAACATCACTGCCATCGCCGTGGGCTCCGAGGTTCTGTCCGCGCAGCCTAACGCGGCGCCGCTGCTCATGCCGGCCATGCGCTACCTCCAGAACGCGCTGGTGGCCGCGGCGCTGGACCGGTACATCAAGATCTCGACGCCGCACTCGTCGTCCATCATCCTCGACTCCTTCCCGCCGTCGCAGGCCTTCTTCAACCGGTCGCTGGACAGCGTGCTAGTGCCGATGCTCAAGTTCCTGCAGTCCACGGGGTCGCCGCTCATGCTCAACGTGTACCCGTACTACGACTACATGCGCTCCAACGGCGTCATCCCGCTGGACTACGCGCTGTTCCGGCCACTGCCGCCCAACAAGGAGGCCGTGGACACAAACACCCTGCTGCACTACACCAACGTGTTCGACGCGGTGGTGGACGCCGCCTACTTCGCCATGGCGTACGTCAACGTCACCAACGTTCCGGTGATGGTGACGGAGACCGGGTGGCCGCACAAGGGCGACCCGTCTTCGGAGCCCGACGCCACCTCCGACAACGCCGACACGTACAACAGCAACCTCATCCGGCACGTGATGAACAGCACCGGCACGCCCAAGCACCCCGGGGTGGACGTGCCGACCTACATCTACGAGCTGTACGACGAGGACACCCGGCCAGGCTCCACGTCGGAGAAGTACTGGGGCCTGTTCGACATGAACGGCGTCCCGGCCTACACCCTGCACCTGACGGGCTCCGGCGTCCTGCTGGCCAACGACACGACGAACCAGACCTACTGCGTGGCGCGGGAGGGCGCGGACCCCAAGATGCTGCAGGCGGCGCTGGACTGGGCGTGCGGCCCCGGGAAGGTGGACTGCTCCATGCTGATGCAGGGCCAGCCGTGCTACGACCCGGACACCGTGGAGGCGCACGCCACCTATGCCTTCAACGCCTACTACCACGGCATGGGAATGGGCTCCGGGACGTGCTACTTCAGCGGCGTCGCGGTGGTCACCACGACCGACCCGAGTAAGAGAGATCATTCGAGAACCATGCTTTTTTCTCTTGCCATCTGCTTCTGCTGTTTTAGGTATGGTTTCACGCAGTGGCTGTGTGTCGGTGCTTCTTTCTTCAGGTCACGGATCTTGCGTTTATTCTGGGAAGAACGGGACGTCGTTGATGAACGGCACCTCGCAGGCGCCGTCGACGAACTCCACGGACGGAGGCTCCGGCGCGCCCCGGGCGTTCGGCGACGTCTCGTCACTCGCCCACATCGTGTCCACCGCGCTGCTCTTCAGCGTCCTCCTCCTGTTGTAGGCAGTGGCAGTAGTCAGTAGTAGCAGTAGTCTTTGCAGAGTTAGGCATTCGTGAGGGAGGGATGATTCTTTTTGCTGTCAAGCGGCAGGAACGGAGCCGGGATGTGCTTCTGTTCTGATGCTGTAACATCTGCTGGGTTTCTCTCGTCTGGTATTGGTATGGAATGGAACAGGAATTGGTTTGCTTCCCAGCAATTGCTCCGTTGCGCATTTGCTGGACTGCCGGTTGGTCGATTGTGATGAGCAAACAGGATGTTTGGGGTTCAGGTGGAGATTGTTGCAACACATTGTTTCGTATCTACTCCCAGAACAATCTGTTTTAGGCTGTGTGTCCCAACGCTAGGGTGCTTTTCATCGGAAAATACTGACCATTTATCACTAGCGACTTGTGTTGAAATCGGCGGGCTGCAGCAACGGTTAATCAGCATCGAAGTTCAGACCTAAGAGCATCTCCAACACTATCCTTAATCTCTTCCCTCCAACAACTTCTAATCTATTCTCTTAGGCTCCATTTATTTCGCTGAAAAAATAAACCGGAATAGCGAGAGAAAAATACTGTTTCGACTAAAAAAAATAGCTGAAAAACTAACAGGACCTTAATAGCACTTCAAAAACTCCGGCGCACAACTTTACGCGTACTCCCCGTCGCGCGTATCGCTGCTTGCGCTTTCTTTATTGTCTGGCGACCGTCGCTTTTTTGCCTTGAGTAATGGATGGTCTTGGGAGGAACCACGTGCAAGGCCTTGGGAGGAACCAAGGCCGGTGGACGGTCGTTGGAGCTGCATGCAGATTGATCTTGTTTAGTTGCCCTATATATCTTTTTCTCGTCCATATATTTTTGGAAAAAAAAATAAAAAACTAATCTCTAAGAGTGCTCCATATCACTTCTCCCTCATCTGTCACTCGACAAACCGGCCTCCATCGTGCCTAAAAATGCGCGCTCCATAGTCGCGCGTATCCTGGCAATTCACCACGCCGTCTCCTCGCCCCGACCATGGCAACAACGTTGGGCAGCGAACCGAACGCCGAGGATTGGCGCGACCCCATCCCCATCCGGTACCCGCTCCCGCTGTTGGGCAGCAGCGGCTTCTGTAGCGCGCCGTCGTGGTCGCTACCGCTCTCGTACTCGCCGCCGCCGCCGCCATTGCGCGCGCTGGCCTCCCGGACACCCGGCTCGCAGCGAGCTTTGATTTGTTTTTCTCCTCCGGATGGGGTTGGAGCTTGGAGGCAGTGGGAGAGGGAGAGGGGAGGAGGACGACGACGCGAGTGCCAGCACCCAGCAGACTAGGGATACTCACCTTGTCCCGTCGAATGGGGAGGTGGCCGCGGCGGCGGCTGGGAGTTGGCAGCGGCGGCAGGCAGGTCGCGCCGGATCACGATCCTGTTGAAGTCCCGCGAGAAAAAAAAGGGCCGAGCAAAAATCGAGGTGGGACCCGACATTGATTTTTGAAGCTATTTATTGAAAACTTTTGGAGATAATTTTTTTTTCTTCTAATACCTTCCAGGGAGTTGTAAAACTACGTAATTTGGGGAATAAAAAATAAAGTACTATTGGAGATGCTCTGGTTACAAAACTCAGTTTCATTCTTCTCCGTTTTGGGAACGGTTGGAGTTGCATCTTTTTTCTACCTCCTAATATGTTTTGGGAAGGTTGGAAAACCAGTTTTTAATGTATTTTTTGGGTACTCTTTAAGATGTTCTAACAAAGCACAGCACCAGCGACCAAAAAAAAGAAAAAAAAATTGGGTATAGGACTCCCGCACCTGACACTGTCACTTTGTGGGTGTCTAATCAGATGACCGACGCGTGGTGAGAGGAAAAAGATAAAGATAGAGGCTCGCAACTGAAGATCCATGTATCCCGGGTTCATTGATAGCCGCACGGTACCGCGTATTACGGTCCATTGGTATCCCAGACGACAACGGCCCTGCACAATCATTTCCTGGCCCACGGGGCCGGTATGGGTATAGCTGTAATTTGCCTTATCAGCCGTTCGCACGCCCTAACCAAGGCCCTATATAACGTTGCAAAGGCATCCCTCTCTTCCGTCCTGCGCGCCGCCGTCTTCATCACCCAGCAACAATCTCATCTGCTACGTATCCGTTCCTAGGTTTCCTTCTCGTTTATAGCTGTTTTTATTTTCCTCGAAAATCCAAAATTACTGTTTCTCGTCTCGTTGTCTGGTCGCAAGTTTGCTCACATATACTCGTTTCTACTATTGGTTTCCTTCGTGATGTTCTTTGCTTGGCACTCTTAGCGTTTTGAAAGATCCGAAGCCCTGGTCGCCGTTGTGCGGATCCTTGGCTTTGGTTTGCGAAGAGATGCGAGATCATACCTCTGGACCTCTGGACATGCGGCGTCTTTCTTCCTATAGATCCTCGCATTTTCTCGTAGGTCCAACAATTTGCTTCTCTTACATATGTGAATCATGAGATTTGTTCTTGGTTGTTTGCCTTTATTTTTGTTTGTTTCTTTCTTTTTCCTAATGAATTTGTTTGAATGAATCAGATTTACCACCTTGAATATGTGATGGCGAATCGATGGCTCGATGATGATTATTCTTGCTTTAACCACACCGAACCAAAGGCCGGAGGAAGGGTGCTTTCTTCATTCCCCTTTGCGTCATGCTCCCCTTTCTTGTCGGTTCTTCGTGAAATCTTTCTCTCCTGTTGAAGAATTCACTTCCTGTTTTCTTCCGCGAGAGGGCGAGGTAGAAGGATTCGGTAAGATTCGGGAGCGTGGCAAGGGGGAAAGCGGGAGGCCGCTTCCGATGGATCTTGGCTTGTGGAAAACCCTGGCCTTCCACTGAGAGCCTTTGTCCTGTATTCGCAATTGATATGATACCCCAACTTTTTAAGTATTTTTCATGAATTTACAAGGTAGTCTGCACATTTTGCTCGGCTAGATCGATCTCATATCTGGAAGAGGATACGGAACAAGCCAACAAGCAGGGTAGTACAACTGGAAAATGAACGAATGGCCTCAACCTTTGCATGATCAAGTAAACGAAATGAGCAGTTAAATTAATACAGACATATGTAAATGAATTTCAAAAATTGTATCTGGGATCTAATATAACAATAACAAAATCTATTAGAATGAAATAAGCGAGAGTTTTTTTTTGGCACGCCTGGATAAAGAAAATTGTATTAACATTTACGCGTTCAGGCCATGGCACACTTTGCACGGCGAATCAGTCTGCCATGCTATAGCCCATTTCGTGAAAAGTACTTGTTCAATCTTGCCCAGGCCCAATTAAGAAGTACTTGTTTAATCTGGGCTGTTTCTGCCCAGTCCCGACTAAGGGCAACTTCAACTCAACTCCTAGAGCCCTTATTATATTTTGAGAGTTTAAACTCATGAAAAAGCTCTCCAACCTCCCTCATCCTCTCTCCTATTTTTCATTTCTTTCTTCTCATAAAGTTGACAAGTGGGACCAATAAACAGGGCCCATGTCAATACAATGTAAAGTACAAAAAATTTAAAAGATTGGTAGGAGTGCGGTAAGAAGTAGGAGATGAAATATGGATGAGGAACTCTCATTTAAAGGAATAGAAGACAAAATTTGAGAGTTTGGTTTGAGTTGCCCTAAGAGGATGGATGTTGAGTTTTGCGATCCCTACTAAAGCCCATTTCTTGTTCAACCTGAGCTGTGTCTTGCTTCACAAATTAACAAGAGGCCTTTGTCAGCACGAGGACAGCTTATTACGCAGCTTCTGGTGGGGGAGTAAAGAGGGGAAGCGTCGCACGTACGCAGCTGCTAGGGCATGTTTGGCTGCCGCCCTCGCCTGGGCTTGCCTATCAGGCAAGCGATCGCAGCCCCAGACGATCGAAATCCAACGCCTGGGGTTGCTGCCTGGGAGGCAGCAACCCAGGCAGCAACCAAACATGCCCCTAGGGCGTGTTTGCTTTGTAACCTGGAAAAGTTGCTTGCGCCAGGCAAGGATCTCAGGCATTCATTTTCCTATGCCTGCGGGTGAGCGAGCTGCCTGGCCAGGCCTCCCCAGGCCAGTATACGTCGGAGCTGCCTGGGAGGCAGCAACCAAACATGCCCGTGTTTGCTTTGTAACCTGAAAAAGTTGCCTGCGCCAAGCAAGGATCTCAGGCGTTCATTTTCCTACGCCTACGGGTGAGCGAGCTGCCTGGCCAGGCCTCCCCAGGCCAGTATAGTAACCAAACAAGCCAGTGCGGGATTAAAGAGGGGAAGCGGCGCACGTGCTTGGTTGCTTGGAAAGATATGACTATGCCAAAGTACATCTGAACTTTGTACGAGCGACAGTGCTTCGGATGGCATAGGACCATTTCTTATGAAGGTCAGCTTGCTCTTTGCCTGTTTCTAACCATCAATCAATGATGTACTGCCGTGATGTTTCGACTATCGGCGAGTAGCACAGAAATGCTGCTCATCAGGACTGGAGTACGGGACTTGCTGACCGTGATGTGCAACTGCCAACCTCCAGCAATTAACCATTGTGATTGTGTTCCAGCCTTTTTCTCAGGCTGTCATGTCGCATCAGCATCACATACATTTAAGACCGTTAGCCAAGCTGGTTTGATTCTACCTGTCCTGCCGCGCGGTCCTCCCGGCGTACGCTAACGTTCGGTTCGATCCATGCTGCACTGCACTACTGGTGCCCGTGTGGACACGGAAGCGCAAAATCCTTTTGCATTCGAGGGAGCGAAGCAGGGTGTGATTGCCGGATGATGGTTGCATCATATATTATGTATAAGGGGACATAGGTTCAGGCTCCGTTCGGTTACAACGTTCCGCGTCGTTTCTAACCAGGAACGGTTCCGGCCTTGCAGAAATTACCGAAGAAACGATGAGGCCGGGAATCAAACCCCTATAATTGAATGAGGCCTAGGTGATACTGTGATTTAGAATAAAAAAAGATATTTCGTAAAATTGTATGAACAGGTGTAAAAGATGCTAATATTTCATTTGGTACGCTCTGTGAGTGAATATTACTTTGGTAGCATGTGACGCTACTCCTCATCCTGCATTGAGCAGGATAGCCCCACGAGCGATGCTGGAAACGGCTGCATGAGTGGAGCCTGCATGCATGATGCATGTATATCCTGGGCATCAAACATCCTTCTCTGATATATTTTACATGCACCGCATGCATGCTCGCCGCTAAAAATAGCTAGTTTATGGAATATTTTATATTCAATAAAAATAAAATAAGAGAAGAATAAATAAAGTAGCTCTACAAGGAGAGATAAGTTCACACACTTGCTACGATTTATGTGTCCATGTTTACATTTTCTATATTAACATGTTAAGTTATTCTTTTCTTATTTTTTTAAGTCCCCCACTCCCCCTAAGCTGTTGCGAGGCCTTCCGCCCGTGGCGCCTGACCTTTTTTTTTAAGAAAAAGAGTGAAACTATGGACCTCATCATCACCATCGTCCCACGACGTGCCGGACTACCTACCGGTCGCTCACGTCTTTCCATCGGCCAACGAGTCTTTGTTACTGTTACATTGATTAAGCGGGGACGACATGACGCGTGAATGCGTGATGAAGAAAAATATCCGGCGAAGAGAGCCGGGATAACACCGAAGAAGGCGCCTGGATGCGTAACGGAGAAACTCTTGATCCGATCCATCGGACACTCAACAGATATGTTCATAGTCATAGCGACATGTAACCAACTGTAATAACTATAAATAAAGTGGCGATTTCTTCATGCATACACTTATGAAGAGAAATGGTCAAAGGCGATGCACGCCGGGAAATGAGAGAGACGGGAGGGATCATACACACAGCACGTACAGATGGACGCTGTTCTTTTTGGCCGACTATAAAGCTACCAAGCCATATTATTTGCTGCCTATGGCTCCATCGTGCCATAAAGCGTGAAAGAAACAGTGTTACTCGACGGAAGTCACTGACTCACGAGCTAACAAAAATAAATAATATATTTGACAAGCGTGCACACTCTACTATCCTCAATAAATAAATGTGGTAACAAAAATGCCAGTCTGTATGAGAACAATATGATGAGTTGATGACTAATTACAAAAATGGGGTGACAGTCAGTGTCGGGGACCAATATTAGGGTATCCGAAGAGGAGGAGCTAATGACCATCGAACGTTGATTCATCCGCGCGATTAAGAGCACGACTACATCGTTTGCCGGGTCACTCCTCGTCCGTCCACCGAGACCATGGGCCCCGCCCCAAGCTGACTCCCGAGGGGTGGCTTCGCCTCGCCCAACATCTAAGGTCACACTCCGCCTCGCCTCGACCCCCGGGGGCTGGCTCCGCCTCGCCCGACGTCTGAGGGCAGACTCCGCCTCGCCCAATGTCCGGGGACTAGCTCCACCTCGCTCGACGTCTAAGGGCAGACCGACGTCCAAGGGCTGGCTCCGTCTCGCCCGACGTCTGCGCGCTGCTCCTTCATAACTACGCGCGCAGATAAGACAGGGCACTTAAGTCAACCGTAATACCGAGGACCATACCCTGCACGCCTGCAGAAAAATATCGTCAGGATATGACAAGAGGGGCGCTTTAAAGTCCTTCCGGACATGTCAGAGCCGGAACAGTGTTGTGGGCATCGACATTTGTCTTACAGTATTGTGGGCGCCACCATTTGTCCTCGGGCGCGGATCCTGATGGAAGAATACAACAACCACTACAGTCTAGGAGGAGACTCGCATCCTCTACAGTGACGGACGTGCGGTCAGTGCGCCATCTGCTCCGCGTAGGGTCGCGGATCAACACCCTGGTCCGTCGCGCTGCCCGCCGGGGCAGGATGGGACGTGACCACTTGCTGGTCAAGCCAGAGCATGGCATCATCAGTGGACAGACGCCCAGCATGGAGCTATCCCTGGCACCATCTGCCATGTCAGCAGGGCTCGCTCAGAGGAAAAGGAAGACCTAGCACCTTCGAAGGACCTTCTTTGCCTCTGGTTTTTCTTCTTTCTCCCATCTACAATCTCTGCTTCCCCTTGGTCTATAAAAGGAAAGGCAGGGCACCCCACTAAGGGGACGGATCAATAGAACACACCACGCATCACATACCACACAACTGAGCAGCAACCAAGCTCTCAATGCCCTTTCAACATTTTTATCAGAGACTTGGGACTTATCCCTCTCTCGTCCGTTTTAACCCCTACTACGAACCTTTCAGTGCAAATAACACGAGCAGCAGCTATGAACTGGACGTATGAACATTCTGCCCGAACCACTATAAACCTTGTGTCTTTTTAGCACACCATCTGGGCTAGATGCACAAATAAATAAATTTACTCGTTGGTGTTTACTCGAAACACCGACAGTTGATGCGCCAGGTAGGGGACCTTTGCGAGTTCCGACATTAACATTAGGCCACCGATGGCTAGCCATAATATCAGCTAGGTCCCGGGCGCACACATGCGCTTCAGGGACCTAGACTTCATCGTCACGATGGGAGGAGAGTTGGCATTGGCTCACGCCGCCATCCAACCTCTCCCTTCCATAGGCCTCGACTTCGGGAGGCTTGAGCACCAGCTCGGTGTCTCTCTAGGACCCCAGCTGTCCAGGGAGGACCCGCGCCGCCTCGCCTTCTCTGGCACCAATGTCATGGCATGGCTTGCCGAAGGGGAACCTCTCTCTCTAGAACACCTCATACGGAGCGCCCCGACAATGCTTCCGTTTGATCTCCACAATGCCGCGACGACCGTTAGCCACCTTGTGGCACAAAACATGGTCCCACCTCCCACGAACGATGAATTCATGGGGGTGATCGAATACATCGCGGAATCTTTCCACGACCTCCTGGTAGAGGAGCCAGAGTCGCTCTTTGGCTCTGACTCTAGCAGGGGAAGACATCATCCCTCCCGTAAATGTTTTATGATGGATGTCCCCGAGGGACACGCCAAAAGCATTCGCAAGGAGGAGGCTACCCCGGTCAACAACCTCGGTGAAGAGGCTAAGGGAGAGACAGCGGCCCCACCTCGTATGCGGGTGGAGCAGCTAAAAGCCCGACACCAAGAGATAGAGGAAGCATGGCTCTAGCTCGAGCAGAAATACGCAGAGCTCGATTGAGAAATTGAGCGCCACAAAGACGGCGGGCGCGCACGCGCCATGGCCCGCGATGTGAACCAAAGGATCATCGTTGATGATGAAGCCCTTCCTCGCTTTGCCTAGGCAAGCCAGAACATCACCGCTATGGCAGCCTTGCTCCATGGTCTTCTAGAGACCATGACGCCCGAGGATCATCGGGCCCACCATGAGATTCATACGCTGCTCGAGCTTGCGGCAACGTGGTAGGCCAAAAGCTCGTTGTCTCGGTGACACGTACTCGATGCCAGCCAGCGCACACCCTCAGAGCACCCCAGCAAGGACACGTCGGTCCACTAGGAGCCACAAGTAAGCAGGCAGCGCACCACGGTCTCGGTGCATCAGCGTCGTGGCCACAACCATGACGCACGCAACACTCTCGACACCCGCAGATGTGCCTACGATGACCCGAGAAAGGGAGCCATTCGGGGCTACCACCCTCGCCGTGGTGAATGCTGGGATAGCAGCGAGGACCGAAGCCCGAGCCCCAGCCTCCCGGGGCCTCAGTCCTTCGGCCGACACATCCTCAACACTGCCTTCCCGCCAAGTTACCGAGCACCAACCAATATCCTAAAGTACTCTTGGGAAACAAACTTCGAACTATGGCTTGAAGACTATTGGCTTGCCTGCTAAGCTGGTGGTGCGAATAATGACAATTTCATTATCTGCAACCTTCCACTGTTCTTGGCCAATTCGGCACGAGCGTGGTTGGAACACCTACCGTCCAATAGAATCCAGAGTTGGGCGGACCTAAAGGAGATCTTTGTGGGGAACTTCTAGGGCACATACAAGTGCCCTGGCAACCCATGGAACCTCAAGAACTACCGATAGAAGGCCAATGAAACCCTCCGTGGGTACATCCGATGCTTCTCTCGATAGTGCAACGAGCTACCTAACGTCGCCGACGCTGACATTATAGGAGCTTTCCTATCCGGGACCACCTACGAGTCTCTAGTTCATAAGCTGGGATGTAAGGGCTTGTGAACCACCAAGGAACTCCTGGACATCGCCACCAGCCACGCCTCTAGAGAAGAAGCGGTCAGAGCGATCTTCGATCGTCTTAATGGCAAGACAAGGCGGGACGAGGACGCCGATGAAGACGCCTCCAATCGTTCTGCCAAAATAAAGAACAAGAAGCAATGGAGCGAGGGCTCGCTCGTGGTCACCGCTGACCGCAAGGGTGGTCGGAAGCTCATGGAGGGCACTCCAAACCATTTTGAAAAACTACTCGAGGGGCCATGCCCGAACCATGCCTTCCCAGTCAAGCATCTGTACAAGGACTACAGCCTCATGAGGTGGTTCTTATCCAAAGGCCCCAACAAAGGAGAGTATGGGAAGGACCCTGACCCCATCACGGATGACACCAAAGGGAAGGACGGTGGCTTTCCAACATCAGATGGCCGCCTCATGATCTTTGGAGGATCGATGGCCTATGACTCCAAACTCCGTCAGAAGGTCATGCGCTGCGAGGTGTATACGACTGAACTGGCCACACCTACCTTCCTCCGGTAGTCAGAGTCCGTCATAACCTTCGATCGAACCGAACACCCGAAGAGCGTCCCGCATCCACGGAGATACCCACTCGTGGTTGACTCGATCATTGACACACAGCGGCTCACCAAAGTACTGATGGATGAGGGCAGCGGCCTCAACATCATGTATGCCAAGACGTTTGACGAAATGGGCATCGATCGGACACGCATCCACCTAACCAGAGCACCTTTCCACAATGTCATGCCCGAAAAGCAGGCCGTGCCACTTGGGCAGATCGATCTGCTCGTTACCTTCGGAGATCAGTCTAATAATAGGACGAAAATCCTCACCTTCGAGGTGGTTGAGTTTCTTCGAACCTACCATGCCATCCTAGGACATCCATGCTACGTGAAGTTCATGGCCATCCCAAACTATACCTACCTCAAACTAAAGATACCAGGCCCCAGCGGGGTCATCACAGTTGGCACCTCCTTCCAGCGCGCCTATGAATGCAAGGTCGAGTGCTACGATCATGCTGCGACAATCGTCACCTCAGGAGCGCTCGCCGCCATCAAGAAGGAGGTCACTGAAGAAACGCCTGACCCTAAGAAGTCAATCGAGTCTTTCGAGCCTACGGAGGGCTCTAAAGAGGTCTTCATAGATCCTGACAGCCCCGATGGCAAGGTGGTGCGCATTGGCATCATGCTTTCCTCTAAATAGGGAAGCGCGCTCATTGACTTCCTCAGCGCCAACAAAGACATCATTGCGTGGAAACCCTCAGATATGCCATGCATCTCGAGGGAGGTCATCGAGCATGCCTTGAAGAACCATCTAGGCTCCAAGCCAGCGAAACAGTGCCTACGTCGCTTCAACGAGGGGAAATGTAGGACCATTGGCAGGGAAATCGCAAAGCTTCTAGCAACTGGATTAATTAAGGAAGTGTACCACCCAGAGTGGTTAGCCAATCCCATTCTTGTGCGAAAGAAAAGTGGGAAATAGAGGATGTGTGTTGACTACACAGGTCTCAACAAAGCATGCCCAAAGGATCCATTTCCTTTGCCGCGCATAGACCAAATAGTTGACTCCACGTTAGGGTGCGAAACCCTCTACTTCCTTGATGCGTACTCCAGGTACCATCAAATCACAATGAAAGAGTCCGACCGGCCCACGACATCTTTCATCACCCCCTTCAGATCATTCTGCTATGTCACAATGCCGTTCGGTCTAAAAAACGTTGGAGCCATGTATCAGCATTGTATGCTCAAGTGTTTCGGTGACCTCATCGGGCGAATCGTGAGGCCTACGTTGACGACATCGTGGTCAAATCCAAATAGGCTGACCACGTCGTAGCTGATCTTGAGTAGACCTTTGTAAAACTTTGAGCAAACGACATCAAACTCAATCCTGAGAAGTGCGTCTTCAGGGTCCCAAGGGGCATGCTGCTTGGTTTCATCGTCTCTAAGCATGGCATCGAAGCCAACCCGAAGAAGATCTCAGCTATCACAAGGATGGGCCTGCTTCAGAATATAAAGGGGGTGCAGCGAGTTATAGGGTGCCTCATCGCGCTCAGCCGCTTCATCTCATGCCTCAGCGAATGAGGCCTTCCCCTTTATCGACTTCTGAAGAAGGCCGATCACTTCGAATAGACATCCAAGGCCTAGGAAGCACTTGACATGGTTAAGCAGCTTCCGATGAAGGCCCTAATCCTAGTTCCTCCTACCAAGGGAGAACCTCTTCTACTCTACATCATGGCCATCACGCAAGTGGTCAGTGCCATCCTAGTAGTGGAGAGGGAAGAAGAGGGGCACGTCCTCAAAGTACAGCGCCTTGTGTACTTCATCAGCGAGGTCCTATCTGACTCAAAGACCCGCTACCCCCAAATCTAGAAGCTTTTGTACGCTGTCCTCGTCATTAGGAGGAAGCTATGCCACTACTTCGAGTCACATCTAGTGATGGTCGTGATGTCCTTCCCCCTCGGTGAGGTCGTCCAAAACTAGGATGCCATGAGAAGAACCATGAAATGGGTGCTCGAGCTAATGAGTCAGGGCATTGCGTATGCCTCTCGGATAGCCATCAAGTTGCAGGTGTTAGTTGATTTTGTTGTGGAATGGATCGAGGTCCAAATGCCACCAGCAATCATCAATCAAGAGTACTGGATGATGTACTTCGACGGATCACTGATGAAGAAGGGCGCCAGTGCAGGGCTGGTCTTCGTGTCACCCCTCGGGATACGCATGAGGTACATGGTCTGTCTCCATTTCCCCTCCTCCAACAATGTGGCCAAATATGAGGTGCTCATCAATGGCCTACGCATTACCATCGAGCTAGGCGTCCGACGCCTCAACGTTCGAGGAGATTCCCAGCTGGTCGTCGACCAGATCATGAAGGAGTCAAACTACCACAACGCCAAGATGGCTACGTACTACCGAGAAGTCCACCGGTTAGAGGACAAGTTCGATGGCCTCAAACTCAATCACATTTCAAGGCACCTCAACGAGGCGGTCGACGTGCTTGCAAAAGCAGCATCTAGCCGAGAGCCGGTGCCAACGGGCGTCTTTACCAGTGACCAACACAAGCCCTTGGTTCGCTACAAGGGGTTAGGACAAGGCGGTGATAGTACATCTAATCCTAGCCCAGGGGCTGACCAACCGTCGGCTACATCCGACCCTGAAGTCATGGAGCTCGAAGAAGACCCAGCAACAGAGCCCGATCCTCTGGTTGACTGGAGGATGCTCTACCTCAACTACCTCCTCCATGACACACTACTGACGGATAGGATGGAGGCTTGATGGCTTGCACATTATGCCAAGTCCTTTGTTCTTGTGGAGGGTGAACTCTATAAGCGAAGCCACATCAGGATCCTACAGCGCTGCATCCCCTTCGAACAGGGGAAGCGTTTGCTGAGCGATATCCACAGTGGGGTCTGCGGTCACCATGCCACACCTAGAACCCTGGTCAGAAATGTGTTCCAACAGGGCTTCTATTGGCCTACCATGGTAGCCGATACTGAGTAAATCATATGCACCTGTGAAGGGTTCTAATGCTACGCTCGGCAGACTCACCTACCGGCCCAAGCACTCTAGACGATCCCCATCACCTGGTCATTCATAGTCTGGGGACTTGATCTAATTGGACCACTCAAAAAGGCACCCGGGGGCTACACCCACTTGCTTGTCACCATAGACAAGTTTACAAAGTGGATAGAAGCTCGACCGATTTCCATGATCAAATCCAAGCAGGCCATACTGTTCTTCCGTGACATCATCCATCGCTTCGGAGTCCTAAACTCCATCATCATGGACAATGACATGCAGTTCACTAGGAAGAAATTCCTCCAATTTTGCGATGAACAGCACATCCGCATTGACTAGGCCTCCGTAGCGCACCCTCGGATGAACAGGTAGGTAGAACATGCAAACGACATGGTCCTACAGGGCCTCAAGCCTAGGATCTTCAACCAGTTGAACAAATTCAGTGCACGCTGGGTCGCTGAACTTCCTTCAGTACTCTAGAGCCTAAGGACAACCCCTAGTCGAGCCACTAGCTACAAGCCCTTCTTCATGGTCTACGGTTCTGAGGCCGTCCTCCCAACTGACCTCAACTATGGAGCATAAAGGATCAGGGCATACGACGAACAGGGAGCCGAGGCATCCCACGAGGACGCCATGGACTAGCTAGATGAAGCTCGTGACATCACCCTTCTCCACTCGGCCAAATACCAGCAGGTGTTGCGATGGTACCACAGCCGACGCGTGCAGGGTCGGGTCTTCAATGACGGGGACCTAGTCCTCCGCCTCGTCTAGAGCAATAAGGATTGCCACAAGCTCTCCCCACCATGGGAGGGACCATACGTCATCATGGAGGTACTTCGGCCAGGCGCCTACAAGCTAAAAACCATCAACGACTAGGTCTTCACCAATGTCTGGAACATCGAGCAGCTACGTCGCTTTTGCCCCTAATAAATGCACACTTTTTACTTATCAGTTTTGTTATCAAAACTCCCTGATCCTTCGTGACATCCGATCCCAGCAAACACCAGGGGGTCGGGCCTCACTCGGGGGCTGATATAAGTACATTTATCCTGCAAAAATTCTCTATGTCTACCCTCTTTATGTTAAGTCCTAGGAGCTGGGTTTTCGGGAACAAGCTCTGAGTAAAACTGGGTGGACTGCGAGAAACCTACACCCTAGTGGCTATGGCACCTTTGCTCACCAGCGTGATCAGAGCTAGCTCACCCGCACTTTGAGCTTTTATGACCTTAACTATGAGAAGGATCGGAATGCACTAAACCTCTTTTACAAGAAGAGGGAGAAGAGCTAAAAAACTAGTTGCTATAATGAAGAGCTCATCCATTTTTACACAAAATCGATGCTTGGCTTATCTGCCCAACTAAATTTTTGTGTGGGATGTTCTCATCCTCTATTTCCGTAGAGAAATCTTGTCTCAATAGGTAACGTAGGTTGATTAGATGGCTTGGCCACTAACGAGAAGCAGATAAGGAACAAGCAGGATCACGCTCATATCTAGGGGAGGCTTTCTGAACCCATCACCCTTACCATCGAGGTAAAACTGGAGCCCAGGTCGATCGGACGGCTTAGGACCACTGCCGAAAGATAAGCATCCTCACTTGCTTACCTTACGTATTAATTTCATTACCAAGCCTCTGACCCCAGCAACGACAAAGGGTCAGGAATTGCTCGAGGGCTGGCGAGGGTGTCCATTCGCTAGACATTCTCTTTGCCCGGTCCCTTCTTACGTTTAAAAAAACTGAAGGCACGGTGTGCGGGCATAAACTTTGAGTAAGCCTGGTCGGACCGCTAGGACCCTACGCCCTAGCGGCTACGGTGTTTTTGTCCACCAGCGCGATCAGAGTCTTTGTCTCTGCACTTCAAACCTTAACCTCCACCTTCTTGGGAAGGATTTGGAGGGGCCTACCTACATAATCTCCATCGAGGAGAGGCTATCTGATCACCCAAATCAATCAAATGGCTCGGGCCACTGCCTAGAGACAGATACGAAAGAATGGGAGGCTCATGCAGGTTACGCTATACGTCAGACCCAAACCCCGCACAAACATATCTGGTAAAGAGCTCCCAGAACCCGTCACTCGTGCCATCGAGGTAACATTACCAACCCCCGCTATTTCTTTATATAATCATTCATACACTTATCTCATACATCCAAGCATCGCATATGCGATTGCTGCATCACAACGCTTTGCGTCGCGTCACAAAGCGCTAGTCTCCTCATTCGATATGAACAACAATCGACCGAGGTTCAAAGGCTAGCCCGTGAAGGGCTCGAGGCCACCTCATGTCAAATAGAGCTAGGGGAGAAAAATCGAGATGAGCCCCAGCGGCCTTGCCTGACCCCGCTCAGAAGTGAACAGGGACATCTCGACCTTTCTCGTTCAATTCTAAACCTCAAGCCAAGCCCATAGAATCTCCATCAAGGAGAGGCCAATGGGCCACCCAAGCCTATCGAACGGCTTGGGCATCTACTAGGAGGCGGGTTAAGAAGTAGTGGAATGCCACATGAGGGCTCTACCGACCCCGTTAGTGGATGACAAACCCAGATTCCACTCTAACATGCCTGTTAGTGAGCTCACCGAGCATGACACCCAAGCCATCGAGGCAAGTGTCATTAGCTCAGCCCTTCTAGTTGTGGAAACCGAGGATGGGGTGATGCATGAATCATAGCTGACCCCTACCGAACCCCATGGGCTTAGGGGCTCGAGCCGCCTGATCCTAGATCGAAGGACCAAGGGTCGAAGGCCGGCTCGCGGAGGGCCCGAGGCCACCTCATGTTGAACAAAGAGCCAGGGGAAAACACAGATGAGCCTCAACGGCATGTGCCCGTCCTACTTAGAAGTGGACAAGGTTATCTCAACCTTCTTGTTCGATCCTAGCCTCTAGCCAAGCCCATAGAATCCCTGTTGAGGGAGAATCTGTTGGAACGCGGGTCAAGGAGCAAGAAAATGCCACACGAGGGCTTCGCCGACCCCGTCACAAGTGACAAAACTAGATTCTGCTCGAACATACCCGTTAGTGAGCTCACCGAGCATGTCACTTGAGTCACCAAGGCAAGTAATGGTAACTCAAGCCCTCTAGTTGTGGATACCATGGACGGGGCGATAGTTACAAACATGTGTCAACCCTTGACCGAATCCCTGCCATGCATGGGGGCTTGAGGAAGGTTGGACTTGCAAGGAGACCTAACGCACGGTCGTAGAATGATAGCTAAGATCCTAGGGGGAGGGTATGTGCGAATACAAGAGATGCATTCTCCTAAGTTTCGCTATCCTTCCCTCTATTTTTAGTGACATCCGACCCCAGCAACGGCAAGGGGTCAGACCTCACTCGGGGGCCGATAAAGGTATAAGTATACCTTTTCTAAAACAGTCGCTGCGTCAGACCTCTTCTTCATGATAAGCCTAGTGGCAAGGTTTGTGGAAACAAATAATTGATCATGTCTGGCTGGACTACAAAACACCTACGCCTTGGTGGCTACGGTGTCTTTGCTCACTAGCATGATTGAAGTTCTCCCCTTACACCTTGGGCCCTATGGTCTTAACGAATGGAAGGGTCAGAATACGTGAGCCTTCTCTTTTCGCATACAAAAAGGGAAGGAAACAAATTCAATCAAACAAAACAAAATAATGAAGTTACAAATTTATTATTATGATACATAAGGATCAACAATTATCCACAGAGTACAATGACGTTCATCTGAATTCAACCAACTAAATTGACTAACTAGCCCCTCGGGGGGAGAATTATGTCTTCAACTCTGTCCGCCAGGTCCCACGCAAGAGGAGCCACCGCCGTCTCTATCTCATCTAGCTCGAAGGCTTCGTAGCCAGACGTGAAGCCAAGGCTCATTATCTCCAAGTTGATATTTTCTACATAGTGAGAGCGGGCGATGGTGAAGGCTTGGGTGATCCTAGAGCGAAGTGCTTCCCTCTCAAGCTAGCGCACCCATGCTGTGATATCTATGGCACGAGCCACAAGCGAGCTGGTCTCCTCCAGCCGTGCCACCTCTAGGTCGTCACAGACCACGCCGAGGGCAGCGTGTAGGAGATCATGCTCGTCGTTCTCCGCCTAAAGGCCCCTCCACGCCTTGGCAAGCTCCGTGACTAGTCCAGCGGAGACGCTCTTGGCCTCTAGCCTTCGGGTTGTCGTGCTCCTGAGCTCAGCCTAGAGGGAGGCGATCATCTACTGCACCTCATCACGCTCTTGGACAGCCTGGTCGCACTCCCCATGGGCCACGCCATGCTGCGAGCGGAGTCACTCCATGGTCTAGCGTAGCTCGTTGCGCTTCTTCCACAACCGATAAACCACCTCGGCATCTAGGCTCGCCCTCTGCTGTAGGGCCGTGAGCCTCTCCTTAGCTCCCAGCTTGAGCTCCCACTCCTTCTCTGCCTCGGCCAGGAGGTCGAGGATCCACTGGCGGGTGAAAGGTCCTAATATGGCTAGAGGGGGTGAATAGCCTATTTAAAAATCTATAAATCAACTAGAGCAATTTAATTAGTATGACAAATAGTGAAATGCAAACTTGCTATAGCTCTACAAGGGTTGCAAGCCACCTGTCCAACAATTCTAGTTGCAATGATTACTAGGCATACAACTTACAATGTTACTACTCACTAAGAGCTCTCAATCTTGCTACTCTAAAGAGCTCCACTAGATGAACTTAAAATAACAAAGCGAGCTCTTAATTCTAATTACACTAAAGAGCTTGCCACAACTAGTTTGCAAGAATATAAATGAGTGAGTAGGGTGGTTATACCATCGTGTAGAGGAGTAAACCAATTATAAGATGAATACTAAATCAATCACCGGGAGAATACCAAAGGGCAAGAGACAACCAATTTTTCTCCTGAGGTTCACGTGCTTGCCGGCACGCTAGTCCCCGTTGTGTCAACCAACACTTGGTGGTTCGACGGCTAAGAGGTGTTGCACGAACCTCGTCCACACAATCAAACACCACAAGAACCTACCCACAAGTGAGGTAACTCAATGACATGAGCAATCCACTAGAGTTACCTTTTGGCTCTCCGCTAGGGAAGGCACAAGACCCCTTACAATCACCACAATCAGAGCTGGAGACAATCACCAACCTTCGCTTAACGATCCTCGCTGCTCCAAGCCATCTAGGTGGTGGCAACCACCAAGAGTAACAAGTGAATCCCATAGCGAAACACGAATGCCAAGTGCCACTAGATGCAATCACTCAAGCAATGCACTTGGATTCTCTCCTAATCTCACAATGATGATGAAACAATGATGGAGATGAGTGGGAGGGCTTTGGCTAAGCTCACAAGGTTGCTATGTCAATGCAAATGTCTAAGAGAGTGAGCTTGAGCCAGCCATGGGGCTTAAATAGAAGCCCCCCACAAAATAGAGCCATTGTTTCCTTCCACTAGGCACAACTTGGGGTGACCAGACGCTCCGGTCAGTTCGATCAGACGCAGGACCCTAGCGTTCGGTCGCCCAATGCTTACCACGTGTCATCGGCTTCAAATGCCGATCGCCCGATTTCAACGGTCAAGTGATGACCGGACACGTTAGTTAGAAAAGTGACCGGACGCAGGACCCCAGCATTCGGTCGTTTCCAGTAAGATTCCAAACATGAAATTTCACGACCAGACGCATCCGATCATGCTTGATTGGACACACCCAGCGTTCGGTCACTCAACGTTTCCTTTGTGCGCCTCATGTCAGCGTACGTCAGCACTGACCGGACGCACCCTGCCAGCGTCCGGTCACTCTTCGCGCCAGTGTTCGGTCACAAGACCGAGATGCGTGCTCACTACTGCTACTGACCAAACTTGGGACTCTAGTGTTCGGTCACTGCGCCACCAGCATCCAGTCACTCTGTGAACCCCTGTCTTTTCTATATAGGGCGTCGGTGGCACCGTTGGACTATCCACACTCTACGAGCGGACACTCCATCGATGAAGTTTCTAACCCTTGCTCAAATATGCCAACCACCAAGTGTATCACCTTGTGCACATGTGTTAGTATATTTTCACAAGCATTTTTAAGGGTGTTAGCTCTCCACTAGATCCTAAATGCATATGCAGTGAGTTAGAGCATTTAGTGGCACTTTGATAACCGCATTTCAATATGAGTTTTACCCCTCTTAATAGTACGGCTATCTAACCTAAATATGATCACACTCACTAAGTGTCTTGATCACCAAAATAAAATGGCTCCTACTATTTATACCTTTGCCTTGAGCCTTTTGTTTTTCTCTTTCTTCTTTTCAAGTTCAAGCATTTGATCATCACCATGCCATCACCATCGTCATGATCTTCGCCATTGCTTCATCACTTAGAGTAGTGCTACCTATCTCATAATCACTTTGATAAACTAGGTTAGCACTTAGGGTTTCATCAATTAACCAAAACCAAACTAGAGCTTTCAGCGGGCCTCGGCGTCCCTCTGGAGCAGCTCGTCCCGCTCCTTCCGGACTCTGGCGGCCTCCTCCTCATCCTGTTGTGCCCTAACCAATAGATCCTAGAATGCCTTCTTGGCCTCCTCCATGTCCTGACGGGCATAAGCCTCCCACAACTGGAGACTTCCCGCCTCCTCAGCAAGGGGAGTCAACTCAGTCACCCTCTGTTGGAGCTAGGCGGTCACGTCCCCATGCAACCATGCCTTGTCGAGGAGGCGGTCCCAATCCTCCTTATGCTCATGAAGGAACCGAGATTTCTCCTAGCTGCGAGTGATAAGAGACTAAAAAAAGATGGTAGTCAGAACACAAAAATACATGAAGAAAGAAGAGGGCGAGAGGATAGATTAAGTAAATACTTGGCCGTTGGGAATGATGACATCGTGCATGGCACCCCTAGTATGATTCAGAGCTTCTAGCATGGCCACAATCCCCTCATCGAGACTCTCCGGCTCCATGCTCTCAGCAGCATCATCGAGGGTAAAGAGTGTCGATGACGAGTGCTGTGGATTCACCCACCGGAGCAGGTACTCGTCTTGCGTAGGTGAGCGGCTGCCCCTTGATATTAGGGCTAGGAGCGGCTCCCCGCCGGTCCTCTCTGCCACCGCCGCAACGTCCGAGGGCCCCTCGGCCATGTCCCCCTCCGTTCGCCCCATGTCAGGCGCCGTCACTTGGGCCAACAGTGGCTCGGATTACACCGCTACCTTGGTGCCGCCATGATGGTGTCCGACTGTGGCCTGCCCATTGAAGCCACTGCCACCTCCACCTGCATCGGCGAGGCCTCGACGGGTGGCATCACATCCACTACGGCTGACACCGCATGCGTGACCAGTAGATCCATCTACCCCATCGCTGATAGTAGGATCACCTCCATTGTCAGCTGCGTAACGACCTCCAAGGGCGTCTATTGGGTCCTCTTGTCTACCTATCAAGCCGAGGGCACGGGAACCACCATGAGCGGTGCTTGACCAGCCGATAAGGCAGCAATGCTAGCGGCATCAGTCCTGCCCAAGACTCGTGTGACTTTAGCCGATGGCTCCAGCCTCACTTGAAGGACGCCGCTCTTCTGTGGCGCCACCGATAAAGGATTGCGTCGCCTCAAGATGCTACAAGAGAAGAAAAGGCATAAGTCATGCTAAGAACAAAGAAAACAGAGGAGTTGAGGACTTACATTGGTGGTATTGGGTGTTAGATATGTTTGGGAGATGAACCCCCAAGTCCCTTCTCTGCCTCCTCGGGATGAGGCCGTTTTGTGCTAGCCCTCTGCTCCAGGGCCGAGGGGCTCACCTCCCTTGCACTCAAGGGTGTGGCGGTGGAGCCATCCCCCTCCCTCGGCACCTCGAGGATGGCGGAAGATCCGCCCACCACCGCTGGCTCTTGGGGCACGGCGATGGATCCACCCGCCCCCGCTGGCTCTTGAGGCACGATGGCGAGGCCGCTCCCCTCCGCTGGCACCTCGGGCACGGTGGTAGATCCACCTGCCCCTACTTGTTCTGAGGATGGGCTAACGGTTTGGCCCATCTTCATCGGCCTCATCGACTCACTTCCCCTGCATGAAATGGGAAGGGTCCCAACAAGGACAAGTGGATACTTGTCAGCGTATCCTCGCTCTCCAGGTCATCCCACTCGGTGTCGGCAACTACCTCATCATCTTTTCCTCATCGTCATCATCGTCACTGTTGGTTTCCTCCTCGCACTCCCACGCACACAACTTCTGCCGCTTCTTCCTCCTCTCGTCCTCCTTCACCTTCCGTTGCCGCTCGGCCGCAGCGCGGTTGACCACCGTCATGGACGGGTCTTTCGATAGTGGAACTACATGGTCCATAAGGATGAGTCTCTTTGGCTGGTCCCCTTATCTCAATATCAGCATCAAGAGGTCAGGAGTTCAATCGAAAAGGAGGCACGAGGAAAGAAAACTTACGAAGACGATATACACAAAATCAAGGATAGCGCTGACGTCATCCCGCGGAGGCTCCATCGCCTCCTTGATGCGCTACACCACTTTGGAGGGGGAGAGCGCTCCCTCGATGAGTGCCATCCCATCGAGTGACACCCCAGGCGCCATCATGTGTAGGGGAAGCGCGCACCTCATCAGCGGTGCCACCCTCCGTGTGTGGTAGGCATCGATGATCCCCAACCCCTTTATGCCCCTCTCCTTCAGGATTCGGATGGCGGTGAGATGGTCCTGGATTCTCCTCTTGTCTTTCTCCAGTACCCCCACTTCCTCCACAATTTTGGGACCTCTTCGATGAGGCGCTCGGTGAACTCTAGCAAGGGGGTGGCTGTGTTGTTCTTGACGTAGAACCAATGCGAATGCCACCCCTTGTTGGAGGTTGACAGATGCATCGGTGGCTACTCGCTGACCCAGTTGTTGCAGAGTTGAATGCCGGCGCATCCCATCGGTGCGTTTAGCTCCTGCTTCTTCTCCCACTTCTTCAGGAGGGCGACGACGAAGAAGTACTACCACAGGTCTAAGTGGAGGCTAATCCCTAGGAACCCCTCACACAGGGCGATGAATGCCGCAATGTGTTGGATTCTGTTGGGATTAAGGTGCTGCAGCTCTACCTTGTAGTAGTGCAGCAATCCCCAAATAAACTTGTGGGCAGGGGTGGTGAATCCCCACTCATGGAAGTGAGCGAAGGACATGATGTAGCCGTCGAGTGGCGACGGCGTGTCCTCATCTCTGGGCAGCCATCACTCCTCGGTGGCAGTCCATGCACAAAGAAGACCACGGCGAATGAGGCCCTCCAAGCGTTGGAGGGTGATATCAGAGTGGCACCAAGGCTCCATTGCAGGATTAGGGTGGGTGGATGTGAATTTGACGATGGCCGAGATGCGAATGCGGGAGGCTTAGGCGATTGGCGGCGGAGGTTGTAGATGCAAAGGCAAGGAGGCAAAGTACAAAACCCTAGGGGCGACCCCTTTGGTTTTATAGGGGCGACGGATACGAGGAAGGCGACCGTCCGCCTAGATCTCCACGCCTGCCATGATCCGCCACCACATCACATCATGGGATATGCGCCCCCATCCCCTATCCTTTCCCTCCGAAGTCACGCCAGAGGTTTCGCCTCCCCAGGCAGACTAGGACTCTTTACCAGCAAAAGGATACAGGTCAAAAAGCGTTCATCCGGCCTGGCTGGGCCTAGGAGTTCGAGGGCTAGCCCATCAATGATTTCGATGGCCGTCCCAAGGCACCCTTACGACAAAGGATGGGCCTGCGATCGGCCAAAATTCAGGCGTGCAAGCTTCACGGGAGTCTCGGTCCACGATCAAGCCTCAGCGGGGCTGACCCTGACCGGATCCTGGTGAACAGGATACCAAGATCCCAATTGAGCTATCTGGCTAAACAACCACTAAATCTCACGACCATACCCGCAAAGGGTTCGACCTCGACGAAGAAGAAATCACCATCTTCAAGGCACGCCGTGGGCAACAATAGAGGGCAAGGGCTCTCAGAATCCTCTCTTTCGAAAAACCCTCCAAAGGAGTATCCTACTCCTCTGCAGGCTCGGGGGCTACATCCACCGGGTGCGCTCGCGCGCACCCATTAGCAAGTGAAAAATCCACCAGGCAATTCTACTCGAACGCCTGGGGGCTCGAAGGCTACTGTCGGGGACCAATATTAGGGTACCCGAAGAGGAGGAGCTAATGACCGTCGAACGTTGATTCATCCGCGCGATCAAGAGCGCGACTACACCGCTTGTTGGGTCACTCCTCGTCCATCCACTGAGACCATGGGTCCCGCCCCAAGCTGACTCCCGAGGGGTGGCTCTGCCTCGCCTGACATCTAAGGCTAGACTCCGCCTCGTCCAACCCCCAGGGGCTGGCTCCGCCTCGCCCGACGTCTAGGGACTGGCTCCGCCTCGCCCGACGTTTGAGGGCAAACTCCGCCTCACCCGACGTCCAGGGGCTGGCTCCGCCTCGCCCGACGTCTTGGAGCAGACTCCGCCTCGCTCGACATCTAGGGGCTGGCTCCGCCTAGCCCGACGTTTGGGGTCTGGCTCCGCCTAGCCCGACGTCTGAGGGCAGACTCTGCCTTACCCGACATCCGGGGCTTGCTCCGCCTCGTCCGACGTCCGGAGGCTGGCTTGGCTCCGCCTCGCCCGACGTCTGAGGCCTGGTTTCGCCTCGCCGAACATTTGGGGGCTAGCTCCGTCTCGCTCGAGTCTGCGCGCTGCTCCTTTATAACTACGTGCGCAGATAAGGCAGGACACTCAAGTTAACAGCAATACCGAGGACCATACCCTACACGTCTACAGGAAAGTACCGTCAGGGTATGACAAGACGAGTGCTTTAAAGCCCTTCCGGGCATGTCAGAGCCGGAACAGTGTTGTGGGCGCCGACATTTGTCTTACAGTATTGTGGGCGTCGCCATTTGTCCTCGGGCGCGGATCCTGATGGAAGAATACGACAATCACTACGGTCCAGGAGGAGACTCGCTTCCTCTACAGTGACGGACGTGCGGTCGCTGCGCCGTCTGCTCCTCGTAGGGTCACGGATCAACACCCTAGTCCATTGTGCCGCCCGCCGGGACAGGATGGGACGTGACCACTTGCTGGTCAAGCCATAGCATGGCAACATCAGCGGACAGACGCCCAACATGAAGCTATCCCTGGCACCGTCTGCCGTGTCAGCAGGGCTCGCTCAAAAGAAAAGGAAGACCCGGCACCTTCGAAGAAATGTCTTTGCCTCTGATTTTTCTTCTTTGTCTCATCTGTAATCCCTACTTTCCCTTGGTCTATAAAAGGTAAGACAGGACACCCCACTAAAGGAACGGATCAATAGAACACACCGTGCATTACATAACACACGGCTGAGCAGCAACCAAGCTCTCAGCGCCCTTTCAACCTTTTCCATCAGAGACTTAGGACTTATCCCTCTCTCGTCCGTTTGTAACCTCTACTATGAATCTTTCAGTGCAAATAACATGAGCAGCAGCTACGAACTGGACGTAGGGACATTTTGACCAAACCAGTATAAATCTTGTCTTTTTAGCGCACCATCCATATTAAATGTGCAAATAAACAAATTTACTTTTGAATGACGATTTTCCATGATCCAGTCCGTGACTTCGTCTCACTCTCATGTTAAATCAACACATCCCAAATGTTGACTGTTACGGAGTAGGGACACAATCGAGAGGTCCCACGGACTGCCAAAAACAATTGAAAATTGTGAATGCCCGCACGGACACGCGATGCCCTGATCCAATTCCAAGATCCACGCATGATGCTTTATATAATTGCCTCGGGCTGATTCTTGTATCTGAAACAACAAACGAAGACCAACAATCCTTAGCTCAAGAAGCAGAAGCTGTAACTGCAAGCCACCATGCTCATCCTCGTTTTCCTGCTCTTCTCCAGCGTGGACCTCCGCCAAATAAGCGGAGCAACGACGGACACGCTCACCTTGGGCCAGTCTCTCCCATGGAACGAGACGCTGGTCTCCAAGGGCGGCAACTTCGAGCTCGGCCTCTTCTCCCCGGGCAAGTCCAAGAAGCACTACATCGGCATCTGGTTCAGGAAGGTCTCCAAGCAAACGGTCGTGTGGGTGGCGAACCGTGACCGCCCGATCCTTGAGCCGTCGGCCTCTCGCTTCACGCTGAGCGACCGCGGCGAGCTCCTCCTCCACGCGACGCCATCCAACACCCTGCTGTGGTCGTCCAACGCGTCCTCCCCGTCGCCGCCGCGCACCACCGTCGCCACGCTCCAGGATGACGGCAACCTCGTGGTGCGGAGCAACGCGTCGGCGTCGTCGTCCGTGGCGTGGCAGAGCTTCGACCACCCCACGGACACGTGGCTCCCCGGGGCTAGGCTCGGCTACGACAGGGCCCGCGGCGTGCACAGCTTCCTGACGTCGTGGACCGACTCGGAGAACCCGGCGCCCGCCGCCTTCTCCATGGAGATCGACCCGCGCGGGCAGGCCAAGTTTGACCTGCTCGCCGGCGGCACGCACCAGTACTGGACGACCGGCGTGTGGGACGGCGAGGTCTTCGAGAACGTGCCGGAGATGCGGTCGGGCTACTTCGACGGCGTCCCGTACGCACCCAACGCCAGCGTGAACTTCTTCAGCTACAAGAACCGGGTACCGGGCATCGGCAACTTCGTGCTGGAAGTGAACGGGCAGATGCAGCGGCGGCAGTGGAGCCCGGAGGCAGGGAAGTGGATCCTCTTCTGCTCCGAGCCCCACGACGGGTGCGACGTCTACGGCTCCTGCGGGCCCTTCGGTGTGTGCCGCAACACCTCCAGCGCCATGTGCGAGTGTCCCGCGGCCTTTGCGCCGCGGTCGCGGGGGGAGTGGAAGCTGGGGAACACGGCCTCAGGGTGTGTGAGGCGGACCAAACTGGATTGTCCCAACGACGGCTTCCTGAAGCTGCCGTACGCCGTGGAGCTTCCGGGAGGCTCGGCAGAGGCGGCCGGAGCCCGGAGCGACAAGACGTGTGCTGTCTCCTGCCTGCGAGACTGCTCCTGCACTGCCTACGCCTACGACGCAGCGAAGTGCTTGGTGTGGAAGGGCGAGCTCGTCAACCTGAAGACACTCCCTGGCGATCAAGGCATCGCGGGGGCTGTTGTTCTTCACGTCCGTGTCGCAGCCTCGGAGGTGCCACCGCCTGCGGCGCATCATTCTTGGAGGAAGTCAATGGTGATCATTAGCAGCTCAGTGTCTGCCGTGGTCCTACTCCTGGCGGGCCTCATAATCGTTGTGGCGGTGGCGGTGGTTTTGCGGAAGCGGCGGGGGAAGGGCAAGGTAACGGCGGTGCAGGGCTCGCTGCTGCTGTTCGACTACCAGGCCGTGAAAGCGGCGACGCGGGATTTCACGGAGAAGCTCGGGAGCGGCAGCTTCGGCTCGGTGTACAAGGGGACTCTCCCCGACACGACGCCCGTGGCCGTCAAGAGGCTCGACGGCTTGCGGCAGGGCGAGAAGCAGTTCCGCGCCGAGGTCGTCACCCTCGGCATGATCCACCACATCAACCTGGTCCGCCTCCGCGGCTTCTGCTCCGAGGGGAACAAGAAGGCGCTCGTATACGATTACATGCCCAACGGCTCGCTGGACGCGTACCTGTTCAAGAACAGCTCGAGCTCCAAGGTCTTGAGCTGGAGCCAGAGGCTTGGCATCGCAGTTGGCGTGGCCAGGGGGCTGTCTTACTTGCACGAGAAGTGCCGGGAGTGCATCATACACTGCGACATCAAGCCGGAGAACATCCTCCTTGATGAGGAGCTGGGCGCGAAGCTCGCAGACTTCGGCATGGCCAAGCTTGTCGGCCACGACTTCAGCCGCGTTCTGACCACCATGCGGGGAACGATGGGCTATCTGGCGCCAGAGTGGCTCGCGGGCGCGCCGGTCACCGCCAAGGCCGACGTGTACAGCTTCGGCCTGCTCCTGTTCGAGCTCGTCTCGGGCCGCCGGAACAACGGCTCCTCGGAGGCGGGGCCCATCTCCACTGTGTACTTCCCAGTGCACGCCGCCATCAGGCTGCACGCGGGGGACGTGGTCGGCCTGCTAGACGAGAAGATCGACGGTGATGCCAACGTGAAGGAGCTTGAGAGGGTCTGCAAGGTAGCGTGCTGGTGCATCCAGGATGAAGAAGGCGACCGGCCGACCATGGGGCTCGTCGTGCAGCAGCTGGAAGGTGTTGCTGATGTCGGGCTGCCGCCGATCCCGTCACGGCTTCACATGCTGGCGATGATGAATAACGGTAGCAAATTAGACACAGCAGTGTAACGAGTAGAGTGTGAAGGTACTAAGTAGATCCGACAGGTAATTGAGTTTCAGCATGCGAGTCCCATTGTTCATCATGGGTAGTACCAGTCCTATCCTATGATCCGACAGGTAATTGAGTTTCAGCATGCGAGTCCCATTGTTCATCATGGGTAGTACCAGTCCTATCCTATGGTCTGTTAAGCGTAGCTGCCAAACTGTGTTTCTTCGCAGTCTTCCGTGAATTCCTGATCAAACCATCGTTGCGACAATACGCACCGCAAGAGGTTCTGAACAAACTTTCCGCCCGCTGCCAAAACTGCAACCCCATTCATTTACACTCCTACTCGCTCTGTTCTGTACAACAGGCTGGGAAAACCATCTAATAACTACAAAGAATACAGGAAACACAAACCTAGAACCTAACTATCAAACTGTACAGATTAACAGCTACATATACAAACCCCAAAAAGAATGAATGAAATCACCGTAGAACTATAATAACCGACATTATCAGGATATGCACTTTGAAGGGCGGGCCTGGTGCAAGCGGTAGAGTCTTACCGCCTGTGACCGGAAGGTCCCGGGTTCGAGTCGCGGTCTCCTCGCATTGCACATGCGAGGGTAAGGCTTGCCACTGACACCCTTCCCCAGACCCCGCACAGAGCGGGAGCTCTCTGCACTGGGTACGCCCTTATCAGGATATGCACTTTACAGGTAAAGACGAAGCTGTTGCTGTCGAGTATAGAGGCTTAAGTACAGAAATAAACTTCAGAGATGCTTCTTCAGAGAACCACTTAAGTTTCCATGTATGTACTGTGCCGATTTCATCAGACTGCTTGTTTTGAGGATTTTGGATGCTATCGTGAAACTCTCCTTGCCTACGACTATCCAAAATCAATGTCAAACATTTGTCGTTGCGCTGATCCATGACCTGAAGGTACACATTGCAAACAATATCAGCTTTTTCAATGACCTCGCACAATTTGTGGGGCAATAAACAAAACAAGAAGCACAAGCACCCATTGCCCATGCCATGAATATGACAAGGACTAACATCAGAACTATAAGATTTCAAGATAAACTCATTAAGGTAGTAGGTAACAGCTAGCAGAAAACCATATTATTCCTTGACCTCTATTGTAACAGAATCCACTAACCGTGTTGGATATAAAATCTATGCTTGCCACTATCAGCTCCATGACACCTAACTTTGTCATCTATGTTCTTCCCGAACAAGTTATTTATTTTTTTCTGAGAAAAAAGCAAAAAAAATAAAAATGCTTTCATTCAATAGAAGTGACATTGCGCCTATCCCCCAAAACATGATTCGTCTCTATGATGTCCCCAGAAACACCTTTTTTTTCTTTGTTTTTTCCTTCTAACCATATGGCCGTCCTGATTACATATCTGCATCTGTTTGACAAGTTTACCATAATTTTCACATATTTTTTGAGAGGATAATTTTCACATATTACATGCAATTATCAATGAGCTTGCTTGAATGACTTCATGTCCACCAGCTTATGAGCTACAATGGGCTAAAATATTCTATAGTTTCCCCCCTTCAATTTCGATAGTGATTGGGCAGGTAAGAGCAGCAATACAAGACCCTTGTAATAGTTGATAATTTGAGTAGCAATCTAAGGCGAAAAGTTAAATTCTTTTCAAAACACAGTACATAATGGCGAGAAAGTCAGAAAGCTATCATTCCTAAGTACAAAGTTAATCAAGACAGAACTGGAACCATAAGAGATTGTTCTAGTTTAGCGACTATCTTAGAAAAGTCATTTCTGCTAAACAGAAGATGGTGTGCATATTAGATATTAAACAACATATATGATTTTAATTGACGGAGTTAAGAAAGGGTATATGAAAATAACAATGTTGCAAATTATCATGTAGTGAGCCAGAAAATTTGGAATTGCAAAAAACAAATTGCTACTTACCACTTCTCGGATATTGCTAATAGAACAAGATGCATCAAGAGAAAAGTACGGGGGATTTGAATCATAAGGGATACCACCAAACTGATCTAGGTCCTCAATGCACACCAATACGGAGCCTTCAATGACAAAGATGGATCTAATACAAAGGGAGTCTTCTGCAGAAGAAAATTGACCAATAATGTTTCAGCAACTTGTAAGAGTAATCAAGAATATAAAGTAGGAAATGATCAATTGGAGTTAAGAGTGAATATTTGGGACATGCGACAGCCAGGAGTTTGCACTGAAAGTTCACATGATTGCACCCATATACAAGTATACAGTAGACATATCTACTTGATTGACTAAATATACTAAGATTTAACGAACAATTATATACACAAATAATTGCCCTTGGATAGGAGTACAAGGAAAGCAGCTATTCACGTGCCTAAACCATGAACAAGCTTTAGATCCCCCAATAATATCGTTATTGATGCCTTGTATATATTTCTCTTTCTTTTCCTTTTTTGCTGGTGGATCATATTGGGTTTCAACTCTAGCGTACCCCAACTTTCTTGGGACTAAAAGGATATATTGTTGTTGCTGTAACGAACAATGACTTATTTGAGATGACTTAACATTGGGCCCAAAGTTAATATAAGGCCAAAGAAATAAACTGAAGAAGACCCCGACCAATGTTTGCAGCAAACAAGTAATTCCAATTTAGTTACAATGCAGACTTCAAAGAATGGAAAGGTAATTCTGATGTGTTCCATGAATTCCATGAATAAAATATAGGGACGTTTCATCACCCAGATTGCAAGACAATGGTACCTTCAGCGTCATTCCTCCAGAACATCAACATAGAGTAGAGAAATATTCCCATATTTGCAGTTCTGCGTATAATACATTTCTCGAACGATTTAACTTGGATGTTCTCCCAACTGTCATTTAAATTGCACAATAAGCATAATAAGAGACATGGAATATAAGCTTTAAAAAAACAAGATAAGCATTCTTCATTTGGCTCAAAAAGAAGATTATTAGTCGTGATGATTGTAGAAACTACCAAGACTACACCTTTGAAATTGTATCTTGTGGTTTAATTTGGGGAAGTTGGTTACACTCAAGAGCCAAAGTACATCTTGTGCTTCCTTGGAAGTCCTTGTGAAGAATAGATAAGTTGTATCATCTGACATGTGTACTCTGTCACATTGAAAAATAAAAGTAAGCCCCAGGTAAACTAAGCCACCACTGTTGACGAATAACGATTGATATGCTAGCACACCTCAGTGCCTGTAGTCCCAGCCCAGTCGAAACTTTTTCTAGACTTTCCAGACTATAGCTGCCCAAAACTCTTGGCATGGTTTCTGTAAATTAATCAATACATTAGAAATTACGGCAATAACAAAGGTCCAAATAGAGATATGGGTAATAAAAGCTTCTATCAAGCAAATGATTGTGTAAATGACCTGTCACAGTTATCAAATAAAAACAAGGAAACAAGAAACATAATTCAGATGGTGAATCTAAACAATATGTAGGAAATTAAGTAGCTATACCTTGTCCATCAAAAACCATATCAAGTAGTAGCACATACAATTTGTTTTGAGAACTTCGCAGCAAGGCTACCTCTCTACAGAAGGGAAAAGAAAAACTGTCAAGTACAGATGGTATAAACTATAATGTGAATCCATACTAACTGCACGTCCAGGAAATTTCAGTTTCTTCAGACTTAAAGTGTCATTTAAGCAATGTGGCTTACAATTAAATACAGCAAACATCTGGTTAGTTTGAAGGTGGCTATTTTGGTTTCAATCGAGATGCTATTGGTAACTGCTTGATGCATTGACAAATGGAAACAGCTGCATGCCTGTTACCATGCAATAGAATTGGTAAAGCACATATGTAAATGGTGCATATATAAAGGGTAGCACCAACTACCCGATACAAGAAGTCCACAACAAGCACATTTCTTCTTTAACTAATCTGCAAATTTGAAGATAAAGAAATGCAATTCACAAAGTGCTGCAGAGGTGTATTCCTTTGGATTAAAACTAGCTCTGGCAGAAAAAAGGGGTGATTACATTCATCCGACATGTTGTACTCAAGCCCTAAACCTTCTTTTTCTCTTCATTTTTTTTTCTTCCGAGTATTAAGTCCTTAATCTTTAAACTTACAGAAAGATACTACTCTACATAGTACTCATAGTATTCACAGAAGTTCTACAAACCATTATTCTCAAATCTTGTAGCCCAACAAAATACAATTTTTCATTTAGCTCATTCATATGGTGCATTCCAATTTATTAGACAATGCAAAATCAGTTCATCAATATGGCGCATTCCAATTCATATGGTGCACTCTCTTATAACATTTTCAGGAATGAAGAACACAGAGAAAACAACTCACCTTTGAACTAAACCACTTGAATCCTGAAACATGTATGCACAACAAGCTACTTGTTCACATGTTTCAGACCCATCCTTGTTTGCTATTTCCAAGTTGAAGAAATCCTCAAGAGTCTTGTGTTCGCCTGTTTCATGAGGAATTATATTTGTGCTAACAGATGAATTGTTCTTATGCAGGATATTAGAAGAATGACTTTTAGAGTCTTCCTTGTGAGTACTTTTGCTTGGTTTGCATGTCAACTGGCCATTTCCTTCAACTAAAACATGCTCAGCCACCTGATCGCCATTCATTTTTGGAATTTCTAGTTTGGTACCATTATGATTCTTGAAAGGAAATACCCTCCACTTAAACTTCTCCTTGCCTTTTTGTCCAATTAAATGGCCTAAATAATGACCTAGATGACCATTTCTCTGGTTACTGTCATGGAACTCCTCAATATCAAACTCTCTGTGATCTGAACAACTCGGCTCACCTTCTTCTGAATGGTCAGACAAAGTATTCTCCCCTGAAAAATGCTCTAAGTTATTCTTTGCCTCATGATCATCACCATTTACAAAAGGAAATAAAACCATCTGGCCATTACGAGACAACTCCATCTTTGTCTGAATTTCTTCACAATCATCTTCAGAATTGCATGAACCAAAATCACTCGAAGAACCATCGCTGCAGCTGCTACCACTACCAAGTGAACCAACAGAATGAAGATGTCCTGAAATCTGCAAAAATTCTTCCTCCAGAAAAAGTCTGCGATGTAGAATGTCCTCCTTGTATTGTGGAGGTGACTGTGGACTTGGATATGTATGGGGTGGACTTGATTCTATTAACTTGCTCATTGTATTGGATGGTGTCCCATTTGCCAGCATATTTGTAGAGCCATTTTCCAACTCAGAAAAGGGGTCAGTTTGTGAAGTGGCTACTAACTCTAGGGAAGGAGGTCGTTGAAAAGAATTCAAGTGCATCCTTAGATGACCTTGGTCAAAATTAAGTTCATTTGAGGATTGTTTGATGACTCCATTCGAACCAGAAAATGCATTATCCGTGAAAGATGAATCTGATTCCAAAAGGTTTGAGCTACTGCCACCTCCTGATACTTGTACCAAATCCGACATGTTATTTGAAGTCTCCTTGTGTGCTTTCTGCTTTTTCTTTTGTCTGACATACTTCCCATTGCCATTAGTTAAGTCAACAGATGGGTTGTCGCCTTCTGTTTTCTCTGTATTGTCATCCATCCACTCCTTAAATTCATGAAGCCAATTACTTGACTTTTCTTTCTTCAGCAATTCAGCGGTGTTTATCAAGGAAGCAATTCTTATGTCATGATCAACAGCTGCAGTTTCATCCTTCTTAGAACTGTCACTATCACCGTGGGTTGACTGTTGCTCTACACCTTCATCACAGAGATTTCTCTCTTCCTCCACTATGCTCACAAGTCGGGAAATTCTTCTCTACAGTAAATAAAAGAGAACCAATATCATTTAATCGCTAAAGTAGTCGTGCATGCTCAGACTGTGTATGCAAGGTCCAAGGCTAGTTCACTGTATCATTTTTGCAAAGAAGGATGTAAGGCAGATCTTGCACTTCTAAAAATGAAGATCACATCCACCAACATCTGGGATGAACCAACTAGAGACCAAATTCATGAAAGTAAGAAAAGGACCTTCTGCGTTGCATGTGAAAACTAAAAAAGAGTGTGCAAATGGAACAAAACACATGCATAATTGCTATTCACCACAATATCTGTGCCAAATCACCTATACTAAAGGAGAATAGTAACACAAAAAATTTCCAACCAAGGAATCTTGATATATGGTGCTACATGCAATGTATCAATTTAGTGCAGCTGGTATAATGGAACCACAGATACATACCATCTTCAAATTTAACATGTCTTCATCTTCATTTTCATGATCATCAATTGCAGGAAAATAAAATCCATAACCAGCAGGTTGATTTTGTCTGCATGCAAACAGCACTTGCTTTTCCCAGTATTCTTGTGTGTTCATGCCTTTATCATCTAGCTTCAACTGAACCAGAAAAAGCCAGGGAACAGAGCTGTCACTTTACTCCAGTACTGCGGAACAAACTATTATGATGGGGGAAATTTAAGAAACAAAAAGTGTTAATACTTTGAAGTCAAATACTTACATTCTCTGGATTACGAAAAAAACTGAACACGTGTGCTCGATACCACCGGGCACAGCAGATTGGGTTGCCTTCCAACCAGAGGTTTTGCAACAGAGATAGAGTGCCAAGCATTTCCAATTCTGAGAAATTTGAGATGATATTGTAGGAGAGATCAAGCCCCATGAGTGACTTGAGATTTTCAATCCCATGTACTGTAGTTAAAGCGTTATTTCTCAGAACAAGTTTTACAATTCGACTGGAAACCTGCAAGAAAGCACATGTAACTGTAGATACCACTAAATGAGTGTAAACGCAATAAGCTAATCTGCAGCGCAATGTTCAGGATTATAAAGGAAATGTTTACCTCACTCAAGGATGAAATCGAACGCAAATGATTAAATCCAAGATCCAGATTTCGCAACTTTGTACATTTCTGCAGATTGTCCACCTTTGCAAACTTGTTGCGACTAAGATCCAAGGTTTCAATTGCAGGTAACAATTGCAACGATTCGTCCATGAGTACTACACCATTAGATGCACATGAGACATATGAAAGTTTGCTCCATACAGGTGAGTCCTTGATATCCATGATTCTACTTGTGAAGACATGCCTAAGAGCATCCTGTGGTAGCATGAAAGTCAACTAATGTGAGTTTGGCCAAAATATTCACATAACATGGAAGTGCTTAGAAATGAAGGCTGGATCCAAATAACTACTTGATGAATAGATGATTAATGCTACTACTCTTGCTAGATGAATTGTTTGGTGCTTGCTGAACATTTGACTGTATACATTATAAATACTATAAATATCACAAAACCCGATCAAGTTACAGCCACCAAAGCTGCAACTAAATACTAGAGTTTTCCACATGCATGCTCAATTTCATTCCATATTTCCATCAGCCAATAAAGAACTTTAGAACACCATGTACAATGGCTGATATCAGATACCTGCCCAAGCCACATGGAACAGGGAAAAACAGAAAAGCTAGAGGAAGAGATGCTATGTACTATCCAGGAAGCATTGCTCCCTTGATAGTTTTTAAGGGGACTGTAAATCTCGAACTCTCAAATTCAGATGAATAGTAAATGCCAGCCAAATTTTCCTTCATAACTTGCAAAAGAGAGTACAAGAAGATGCATGCAACTATACATATCACAATGTGTTGTATCCATCAAGAGGCCACGTGAATGAACACCTTTTTAATGCCAAAGCTTATTAATTAGGGCTAGGCCATGGAACAAATATATCAAGCGCAGCAGGGATGGTTGCTACAGTTGCATATATGGTATCTGCAGCACAAGCATTGATACAAATAAAGCCCTGCACTGCAGGCGCTAAGAACTTGAGATTTGAGAAGCTCTGTAAGACGCTAAAATCTATTTAACTCAGAGAAACTGCTGAGGAACTACGTTCATTTCGAATTGAGTAAAAGTGCTTGATGATGACTTAAAACAGCATTACATTAAATCCCATAAGCATGACCTGAAACTACAATAAACATAAGTACTAGAAGGCATCTTAGCACGAATATCAAATTGATTGACGAAATGGCAGAAACATGCTGAATAAACACTAAACAGGATTCGATCAGATCCTAGGAATACATCAAAAGTGTGACCATAGTATTCCAGCAAACAGTCTAAAAACCATAGTATTGAAGCAAACAGGCTAAAATCCATGGCACTATACTAACTGTACATGAACCAGAACAGCAAACTGTAGGTACAATTTGACAGTTCAAAATAGCTCACGGTAGTTGAGGATCATAAGTACAGCCTGTGGTCACCACCGCGCGAATTGCCGCAAAAACTGAATTCCAAACGAAATTGCACGGCGGAGAGCAGAAACGCACCGTAGAATTGAAACAGACGAGCTTCTCGAGGGTGTGTCGGAGGTCGAGAAGGCCCCTGGCGGCCGAGGTGGAGAGGTCGCAGCCCCGCAGCTCGAGCACGCGCAGGCGCGCGAAGGGCAGTAGTGAGAGTGGCGCGGGGTCGCGCCCGGGCCCCGGGGCGACGACCTTGAGCGAGGTGAGGAGGCGCAGGATCCGCCGGAGCTGCTCGAGCGCGCGGTGGTCGCCGAGGTCCGCGACGTAGGCGCGGAGGTAGTCGACGGGCGCGCCGGCGCCCACGGCCTCGAGCTCCCGAAGCGCTTCGAGGCGGGAGGCGACGTAGTGGAGCCCGACGGGGTGGAGGCGGAGGGTGACGGTGCCGTCGAGCAGCGCGCCCGCGTTGCGCGCCACGAAGCGGACGAGCAGGTCGAGGTAGCGGTCGCCGGTGACCGGAGATGCCGGCGACCCCGCGCGGGGCGTGCCCATCGGGATCGGGGCTAGGGTTTGGGGGTGGGAGCGCGCCGGCGCATCCGCGAGCGGCGGGGCGGGCGCGGGAGGGGAGGGGGAGAGGAGGTGGAGGGTGGAGGCGGGGGAAGGAGGATGCAAGCGGACACCGCCGCGGTGGTACGTATGATTGGGGGACACGCGGGCTAGCTGCGGTGTGATACTGTGATGTTGGAGAGGGAACGGAAGGCGACGACTAAGCACCGAAACTCTAAGCTCGTTACCTCGCTCGCTCGGCTTAGGGTTGGCTTGACTTGGGCTTGGCTCAGCTCGTTATGATAACGAGTCGAGCCGAGTTAAGATTTTAGCTTGTTAGCTATAACGAGTCAACTCGAGCCAGCTTTCGAGCCGCTCGTGAGCCGCTCGCAGGCTAAATAAGTTAAGCTTCCAGGAAAAAAAAGTATCAAAACTTATATTTGTTTTGTATTACTTCATGTCTTGCACCTTATAATTGACTGGTAACTGGTCTAGACCCTATAAATTAACTGGTAACTGGTCTAGATGTATTTCTTTTATATTATTATTATTCTCAAACTTTAGATAAATATAAATATTATATTTTATGTATTTTTTATACCTGGCTCACGAGCTTAACGAACCAGCTCAAGCTTTTAACGAGCTAAGCTAAGCTGGCTTTCTGGCTCGTTAGGATAACGAGCCGAGCCAAGCTAGCTCGTTATCTTAACGAGCCAGAACGAGCCGAGTTGAGCCGAGCTGAGCCAGCTCGTTATCTAGCCTTAGTGACGACGCAGATGTGCGAAGCAACCGCGGTTTGCGATTGGCAGTTTCGTTCTCCAAAGACTTTCCCCGATCGCTCGAGCGTACCGTTTCAACGAAATAATATATCAGCCAGCCCGAATATGATGTTTGGTAGACTGTCTCCAACGGTGTTGGCAAACCGTGACCCATCCCCAAAATATATAGTGCACAATGCTTTTACGGTAAAAAACAACCCTCCAACGGAGTACCCAAACTTGCGTCCTCTCTCCGTCCCTTTGCGTCTCCTCCACGCGAGCTGATGTTGGTCCGAGACCGCGGCGCCTCCACGACGGCGAGGCGAGACCGTGGCGCCGGCGGGGAAGCATAGCAGTGGTGGGTGGAGGAGAAGCATAGCACGGCGGCGGCAGTGAGGAGCTCGGCTCTGGCCGCGCTCGGCTCCGACAAAGGGTGGCGGCGGGTGGACGTAGCAGTAGGGTCGGGTGGAAGAAGTAGAGCACGACGGCCACCACCACCACCACGCACCACTGGCCGGATCCGAGAGAGGGAGAGCCGGATCCAGGAGAGGGAGAGCCGGGAGAGGGAGGGCCGGA